>NW_027249653.1:0-107043 GCF_030848795.1 Temnothorax nylanderi | reverse complement strand
CTGGATTACTGATTGAAATCAAAGTAAGAAAAGAAAAGAAAAAAAAGAAAAGAAAAGAGAGGGGGGCCTCTGCTTTTGTCCACGAGATGCAATTCTAGGGCTAGAATATAAACCAGAGCCACAAGAATGAGAGCAATTCCAGATCTTAAGACGAGAATTAACCTTGCAGAGCCCCTTGTACTACCACGATCAATGTCGATCTTCCAATATGGCGTCCCAAATGAGAATACGGAAGGGCCCTGCTCGCTGGACCGGACTCCTCGCCTCAATCCTCCCTCAAGCTCTCCTTTTCCTGGCGGTAAGCTCTCCTTGGGAAGTCGAATCTCGCTCGGTTGGTCTCCAGAATACGTGCCGCTTAGCTCAATCAGTTACGAAAGAAGGAAAACGTACTCGTCTCGTCCGAAGAAACGCAGCAAGAGCGGCATGACACTGAACAAGAGCGAGGAAGGAGAGGTGGGGCGCATTGAAAGTGGCGACTCATGTGTCGCGCCATCTGAAATGAAACGCCTTAAACATCGTTTGGTATTTGGCGTCAATTTGTTCTTAAGTTTTGTACCAAAATTTGCTCAATATTTGGCATCAATTTGGCGTTAGGTTTAGTCAACAAACTTTAACAGCAATTTGGTTGCCAATTTGTTATCAGGTAGTTGCTAAGCTTTGCTCGGTATTTGGCGTCAATTTGTTCTCAAGCTTTGTCACCAAAATTAGCTCAATATTTGGCATTAATTTGGTGTTAGGTTTTGTCAACTAATTTTAGCGGCAATTTGATGCCAATTTGTTATCAGGTACTACTAAGCTTTGCTCGATATTTGGTATCAATTTGGCGTCAATTGTGTACGCATGTTTTGATACGTATTTGCTAGCAGTTTGTCGACAACATTAATAAAACAAATTTTGATGCAAATTTGTACCATTTCTGAAACCAAAATTTGTAGCAAGTATTTGGCATTATTTGTTCGAACAGATTTGGCTATCTGGGATGTTAAAATTTCCAATTTCAACATAGTATAAAAAATTAAGATCGCCAACAGTTAAAATGTTGGCTCCAAAATCAAAAAAATAATAAATAATAAATAAATAAATATGAGCTCCATATTTGGCGGGAACATTTTAAATATATCATTCTAAAGGGTCTGGGGTCCGCCTGGACCCCGGGTGGCATTTAAGGGTAATATTAGTCGGATTTTATGCAGACTGACCCGTCAACCTGGTCAGAAAACGACACTTTAAAAAAGGTTTTCAAATTGTATCCAAATTAAAAGTTATTAACGATACAGCGGAAAGATGGCGTTAAGTTAATGGAGGATTACGTAAATTAATTACTAGAAACGAAGATCAAAAACAGTATTTATTACGAGTTGTAAAAGATTATCGCCGCCCGCTTCCCTGATTCGACAAAGAAAACCTTATTATTGCAATAAATATTATTAGGTAACGTTAGCCACAAAAAATTGATTGTTTTTAATAAAGACATGAATCTTTTAATTTTTGTTCTTCTTTTAGCTCTAAACATACTATTATAACTTTATAGCCCATACATAATTTTTCCAGCTGATCAAGCAATAAATGCAATAACTATTTATTTTTATTTTGTAGTTATTAATCAATTTACCTAATTGTTTAAATGAGACTTATAAGGTCTTAAACGATGCAGAAAAGCAAGACACACATGTTAAAAAAAGAAAAGTGCTTTAGGCCGATTTTTGTGGAAATACGCTTTAAGGTAGTTCGATGATGAAACAACTTTTGCCAAAAGTGATAGGTTTTATTTTTTATATCGAAAGAAGGAACTCTCCTGAATCGATTAAGCCTAGAAAAAAGATAATTTACCGTCCCGTTCTCAAGATATTAAATTTCAAAATTAAGTGGTTTTAATGATTTTAACATTGGTCTAATAGGAAAAGAGGTATAGTTTCCTATGAATAACACGAGTTTGCGAAAAATCTTTTGCCAAAAATGTCCGAACAATATATATCGATGGAAAGAGGACACTGTGAGAAAGCCTATAATTGAAGGTGAACACCATCCACCGTACAGTTTTTTTAAATTAATAATTAAAGTTGAAAACTAGTCAAGCGACGCGTTAACACACACTTTATTTTAATCTATTTCAGGCAAAATATTATTCTACAACGTAAAAATTACTTACTAATGGTCTTTTTACGTCGTTACGAAGCTTTTGCGATGCGTTATTCTATTTTTTTTTATCATCATATAAATAAAAAAATTATAAACATTGTTTTGACTTCGGCCATTCATCATCGAACTACTTAAAAACCAATGTTGATGGAAATAAACAGTTTAATACAAGAGAACTCAAATGTTTAAAAATCCGGGGGCACGGGTTCCCGTTATCCGATCGAGCTGAGCTTTGGCAGGGATTATTTTTCTGCGAATTGGAAACATTCTGGGGGTGCCGCAGAATAAATTTAAAAGTCGAAAAAATAAGGACCACCCTAATATATATATATACACATATACATAAAAAGTATATGTTTTACGCTGTTATATATTATTTATCATATAGGAGAGACCGGGGCTATGTGTCCCACCTTTACACTTTTTTCGAGTTTACTAAAAAACTAATAAAGATATTTGACTAAAATATTAATGTATAACCTTTCAACCTTGCTATTAAAAAAAAACATAATTAGAATCATTGATAGTTTAACATTTTTAAAGAGGCGAATTTTTTAAGTGAACAAGTCCAGCGTAGACAGATAGCCCTATATGCGGGGCTATCTGTCCACATAATAAAAAACACATTATTTATACTATATTAATTTTTATGTATTTCCTCCGGGGATCGGGAATGCCTTCTTTGCTCGCCAGGGAATTGTCGAAAGTCATCTGTGGCACAGCCGAAAGGAAAGAGTTGACAAAAAAATAAGTTGGCTGACGAAAAGCTCTCACATACGTAAGAAATCGATGATAGGTGATATTAATTATTTTTGTTCTGACGAGGCAAACTTGGTGGATTCTGACATTCCGAGGAAAAAAATTTCTTTTAACAACCCGGGGCCGAATGTTTGTCATGTTATTCTTTAGGCTAATAATTTCAAACAAGAATCTTCTTTAGATTCTCCTCAGCATGGTTGGTTTCGCAATCTAAGCACATACACAATCCCGGATGAAATTGTCTACCTGTTACAATTGGGTGAACGGTTCGGGGTTCCGATTAATGAATTTGAAATGCCTAAACTGATTACTGAGTCTATTGCACATAGAGGGTAACATTAACAAATGCCAAGAATCCATTCGAGGGGCGGTCAGAAACGAATCGGTATCTTTACTTAATAAAATCTCTAACAAAAAACTTATGGTTACTAAGAACGACAAATTGATTTTGGGATGGATTAATTCCACTAAAAAGTTTATTAAGGAACATCCAGAAATTCTATTTACAAGAGCTGATAAAGGCAGTGTCACGGTGGCTTTGGACAAGGTCGAATACGTAAGGAACATGGAGTTATCACTCTCGGATACTTCCTTCTACGAAGTAATTAAAAAAGATCCGGTAAAAAAACTTTCGAGTGAGTTACGCTCTCTAATAACAAGATGGAAGAATAAGGGATATATTGATCACTCCATGTACAAAAAACTTAATTGTACGGACGGCATCCTACCAAGAGCTTATGGATTGCCTAAAATACACAAGCCTGGCAATCCTCTCAGAATAATCGTGTCATCTATTAACAGCCCTTTGTATATGCTTGCCTGCTGTTTACATGAAATTTTGTCTAAAGGTGTTTCGGAATCTCCTAGCCATATTAAAAATAGCTACCATTTGATTAACAAATTTAAATGGTAAGCCGTTCGACTCTAATTGTACATTAATATCATGGATGTCGTTTCACTGTTTACCAATGTTCCAACAGACTTGGTGGTAGACAGTGTTACTAAAAGGTGGAGTGAGATTTCGAAACTCACAGACATTCCGTTTGATGAATTCATAATTGCAATCCGACTGATTCTTAACTCGACATATTTTTCGTTTAACAACAAATTCTACAAACAAATTTTTGGCAGTCCAATGGGCTCTCCCCTATCACCGATAGCGGCGGACATGGTCATGTGTGACCTAGAGCAGGTTGCAATCTCACAACTCAATTATGTTCCACAATTTTATTTTCGATATGTTGATGACATTGCAATGAATGCCCCATGTAATGAGATCGAGAATACATTGGAGATCTTTAATTCCTTGCATGAACGGTGCAATTTACGTGTGAAATCGGACGGGAGGGCAGACTTAATTTTTTGGATGTCACCATTGTAATAGAGGATGAGAGGATTATTTTCGACCATTTCCACAAACCTACTTACTCTGGCAGATATTTAAATTTCAATTCGAACCATCCCCTTTGTCACAAAAGAGGCGTATATATACGGTCTCACAGATAGATCATCTCTCTGTCCCACCCACAGTTTCATAAGAAAAATTTAGAAGATACGATTAACATATTACTTAATAATGGATATCCGCTTGGCTTCATTTTTTCTACGATCAGAAGAAGGATTAAATTCCTTGATCACAATACACAACCTAACAGTCAATCTGTTAAGACTTCTAATTTTACTATTCCGTATAAAATCTATTTCGGATGGCTTTACAACGTTAGCCAAAAAAATTAATTTCCGCCCGGCTTTCACGATTCCGTTCAAGTTGAACAAGTTTATCACGACGGGTAAGGATATATTAGAAAAATCGGCACACTGTGGAATAGTGTATAAGATAAGTTGTGTTGATTGTGAGGCCACTTATGTAGGGCAATCGAAAAGACAGCTTAAAACCAGGATTAAAGAGCATAAATCCGACATTATGAAGAGAAGCGGATCTCCTTCAGTCATTACCGAACATCGCCTCAAAACGGATCACAGATTAGATTGGGAAGGAGTAAAATCTTAGATAATGAACCTATATATAATAAACGTCTTATCTCTGAAATGCTGCATATTAAAAGACAGAGTGAGGGTCTTAATAAACATAGTGACACGGAATTATTGCCAGAGGCGTATCTCCCGATCCTTAACGCTCTCCCGCCGTGCTGATTCCCACCAAGGTTTCGTTCCCCTACCATATACGCAGTCCCCTCCACACGTTCCTCTCGATAATGCTCTGACTCTCGCATTTGACAATCTGACCGAACACAGCCGAACATGGGTCTCTCGAGGAGCGTTTCTACGGTTGAAGGTACTTAAGAATTGAGTGTATACGTTGAATTCAACTACAAATTAGATATTTCACTTCTAAGGATAAGGATTTTCAACCTCAGTCCCTCCTTACCAATGCAATGTGTGGACAAATTAGAGACGGATTTTTTCTCGATCGACTCAGGGAAGGCTCGTATTAATAACCAGACACGATGTTACGTCGACGAGCCGTTATCGGACGTGAGACGACAATTGTAATGACAATGTAAGCGAATGGCGTTTGAATTATTGTAAGGGGATATATAATCTGATTTTGTAAGCGAATGGCGTTTTTATTACTGTAAGGGGGTAGGTTTTAAATTTTAACGACTATTTATTACACTGAAGAAGGCCACAGTTATGGCCGAAACGTTGTGTCATTTTTCGAAATATATATACACGATAGCATAAACATCCTGCTGGTTCGCAAGCCCTTTGTTTGATTATTGTTAATTTTATACTTATTTATAATATTATTTATTATTAATATATAATACTGAAAAAACTGCCTACTCGTGGAGTCAGAGAAGTAGCAGGCACTTTGTGTAGATTTTTTGACAAGTTTCCTGCATAGAGCTGACTTTTCTTTATATACGGTGGCATCAAACTGATTTTGAGTCCGTTGCAAATCAATGTAATGAGTTTCTTTTGTCCCCTTAATTCTTTAATCTTTTTTTTTATTTGGAGCCTTTACTTTATCTTCGGCAGCGTTTGAAATAGAAAATACTCAATACTTTAAGACAAACTCATATATTCAACTTGACGTGTATTTTTATAATAAAAATTTGGTGACAATTCTTGAATCGCAGAATCAAGTAGTTGCTCATAGGTCACTTTTTACAGTAGCGAGTGAGAGCCTGAACATTTATTCCAAAGTCTAACGCTGTTGAAAAGATTCTCGCTCAATTTTTATTCTTTTAATCGCTCTAAATATAATTTTATTGGATATGTCTACCTTATCCGTCTTAAGGAAAGTCTTTCTTTTGTAGTTACGCACCATTATCTATTTATAAAAGAACAATTCGTCATTGAAGTGTGGACACATTGCCCCATCAAAAATAGGACAGATAGCCCCGACCACGTTTTTCAGTTTTTAACATGTTGCCAATTTTAGATAATGCGGAATTAAGATTTGACGTTTCTCACACCTGATAACTATTATATATATTAATTGATAATTTTATGAATTGCTTACTTTAATTTGAGTTAAACTACTGTCGCACAGCAAATTTTTCGAACGTCGAAAAATGTTAATAATTCTTTTCGCTTTTTAGGCCAGTCATATTAGACATCGAAACGTCCAATTAATCTTCCCAGGTTGCAACCACCATGAATCGCTTTGATTTGAGGTGTTATAGTGGGATTTATTTTGCTTCGCAAAATTAACGCGGAATAAAAAGTTATTAACAATATTATCAACAAAAAACGCGATTTTTTAAATTTTTTTCTCAAATATCTCGAAAACTAAGCAAAATAGGGTAACTAACTATACGTACCTTTTTTGTATAGAGCGTAAAATTATCTACAATAATGATCTGAACAACATTGATCGTCAAGTCAGTCGTTTAGCTTGCACGCGCCGTCAAAGTCCGAGACTCGGATCCTAAAAACCTTCAATTTCATCGTTTTCTTGATGTTGCGCCGGTGATTTTTTTCCGTCATTTAAAATGGAATTAAAAATCATCAAAAAATCACACATCATCTGAGAACTACAAAGAAACTTTTCATGGTGCAACCAATTTTTTAGAACCTTTTTCTTTAGTTTGTAGCTCTATGTAAGCAAAAAATTTTGATTTTTTTGGATTAGTCTTAGTTTTTCGCTATTTTCAGGCCTTAGAATTTATTTGAGACAAATTTTATCATATGCATCTTGTCGTGGACAAAATTTGCAACAAAAAAGGACCCTTGTATTTTTTTCGTACGACGAACGTTGATTTTTTTATTGACGCGCAAAGTTAAGCGTTATCTGACTGCGCAATATTGGATAACTTTGTGCGTCAATAAAAAAATCAGCGTTCATCGTACAAAAAAAAAACAAGGGTCCTTTTTTGTTGCAAATTTCGTCCACAACAAGATGCATACGATAAAATTCGTCTCAAATAAATTCTAAGGCCTGAAAACAGCGAAAAACTAAAACTATTCAAAAAAAATCAAATTTTTTTGCTTACATAGCTACAAACTAAAGAAAAAGGGTCTAAAAAATTGGTTGCACCATGAAAAGTATTCTTTGTAGTTATCAGATGATGTGTGATTTTTTGGTGATTTTTAATTCCATTTTAAATGACGGAAAAAATCACCGGCGCAACATCAAGAAAACGATGAAATTGAGGGTTTTTGGGATCCGAGTCTCGGACTTTGACGGCACGTGCAAGCTAAACGACTTACTTGACGATCAATGTTGTTCAGATCATTATTGTAGATAATTTTACGCTCTATACAAAAAGGTACGTATAGTTATATAGTTACCCTATTTTGCTTAGTTTTCGAGATATTTGAGAAAAAATTAAAAAAATCGCGTTTTTTGTTGATAATATTGTTAATAACTTTTTATTCCGTGATAATTTTGCGAAGCAAATAAATCCCACTTATAGCACCTCAAATTAAAGCGATTCATGGTGGTTGCAACCTGGGAAGATTAATTGGACAATTCGATGTGTAATATGACTGACCTATTTCATTTAACGTATATAGCGTCTGCAAAAGGCATCGCAAGAAAACAAACAACATTTAAATATCTTACGTAGGGAATTTTTCAATTACTTTGTTACAATGGTAGAGACATCTGTCTCTTAAAACTTGAGATAGCTGTGCTGTGGACATGCACATAGCCCCCCTAGACAGATAGCCTCGGTCTCCCCTATATAGAATATTTAAGAAATATTAAAAAATGTACAGAAGTAAATACGGAACGCATATCTTTATTTTATTTTAAAAATTTATTGAAGCAAAAACATTTTAGTAAACAGTTTATACGAATTATTTATTTAAATTGTTTGTTATTATCTAATAATTTTTGATAGTAATGAACTTGTCAATGACAAAAAATCTTCTATAGAGAGGCCATCGTCTAATCTGTCCCACGTGTTCACAAGAGCATTATAATCCATTTTTTATAATTCAACTATATCTTAATCTTGCTGCCTTTAAAGTCGTCAGATCTCGACGAGTTGTCGCCTGCAATTCTCCTAATTTTTCTGTAAATAAGAAATTAAAGCAAATGGTATATATAATAATATTTTACGTAATAATTATGAATATATATACATATATAGTTACTCCTCACAATTTATATTAATGTACAAAACTTACTTATAAACATCCATGGGTCATGGTTATCTGTAAATTTATGATTTAATGTCCTGTGGTATCGTTCTATTAAATTATTTGTTCGTTTAAGCTTCCGATACATTGAAAATCGGGTTAGTACTACTCGTTTTATCCAAAAACGGTCGTAATAGCGAAAATAACGTTGGGATCGACGTCTCATATAGCGACATGTCTAATTTAATATTATGAAAAGCTGTCACAATATCTTTTTCAGGTAATAACGCCAAAGCCATTAGCTTTGTAAGTATTTCCTCTGATTGCTTCGAATTTGCTTTCTTTTTTCCTATGAACTTTTTAATATTTTTACATAACGCCTATAAAATATTATAAAGATTTAAATAAATAATTAAAAATATTTAATATATGACTTGTTATTGTATGCATAGGTAATATTTTTAATATATACGTTAAAATATTATGCATACAATAATAAAGATTGAGAGAGAGAGAAAGAGAGAGAGAGAGAATTTATACCTGTGAATAATGAAAATAACATCCTTTTACTTCAGCGGATATGATAAGACCGTTAAAAAAGCTTTTTGAAGAGCAAATTCAAAATCGGTCATTACTGTTCGTGGACGCAATGACGGTGCTAATTTATTGAATATATATTCTAATATTGGTTTATAATCTGTATATTTCCTTCGTTCCATGATAACCCACGCAAAAGGTATTCCCTAGAATAGAAAAATATGTAAAAAGAAATAATAATTTCTATGTTTAGAATCATTGTTACAACTTTTTAAATAGATATTATATTAATAAATTTTAAATAACTTACATGATTAAATTTTCAAGCCATTAATGTAAAAAATTGTCGTGTTTTATTAACAGTTGTATTTTTATTTTTATTTTCTAATAAAATAGAAGCAGTTTTAAACGTAGCGTCAGTAAATATTTCTTTAGTAGTGCCCGTTTTGCATAAAGTCCAAATAAATAAAGCTCGATCAAATATTACCAAATGCGTTTTGCTACGATCTTCGGATTTTACAGTTTTAATACTTAGAAAATATTTTTTGTTATACTTCATTAAGTGTTTCCATTCTTTACTTTTTAACGTTTGCGAAATCTCGCAATGATACAGGACATACAAGTCTTACATGTTTTCTGCATCGTCCCGATAAAAACAGTCACGTCACATCCACGTCGAATCCATGTAATTTACGTGGACTACGTGGATGCAGATTTATCCACAAACTATCCACATGGATGCAACGTTCTTTTCTCATCACTACATCGAAGTCTATTATCTCCGAAATATCAATGTAGATTCTCTGTGGATATATCTATTAAGAAATATGTACAGGGAATTTTTATTGACATTTCGAGGATAAAAGACTTCGATGTAGTGATGAAAAAAAAAACGTTGCATCCATGTGGATAGTTTGTGGATAAATCTGCATCCACGTAATTTCTATTAAAGATTATAATTAATCAAAGTGATATAAAGATTATAATTAATGAAAGTATTATTATACTGCGTTTATGCGCTAACTGGATGAGGTCCCGATCATTATTTATTAGGGATGCCATGAGAAAGGTTTCCTTATTTTTGTCTAGTGAGGCCCTTGTAAGGATTTGATAAGAATGTTTTAACTTTATAAATATACTTTTTTCATAAATATATTTACGAACACGAAATTTCATAATGAGCCGGCACTGGTTTCTGACATTCACCCGAGATTAAGAAATATTATATCATATATCCAATTCAAAATTTTATTACTCTTTTTAAACTGAATTTGTTTCTTAAGATGATTTTTGAAAAATTATACAGGGTGTCACTGAATGTTTGGTACTTTTCTCATATTTAGATAGAGCGAGCCAAACTGAGTCGAAAAGTCATGTACCATTTTGCAATTTTCGCGATAGTTGATGAGTTATTAATGATTAAAAATCGCCGTATTGGCCCGGCCCACCGCCTAATCCAAGCGCGCGGCGAGATGCGGCCGCCCCGCGGTCGGCGCGCGGGCAGTTGTTTACTACAAGCGGCGATGATTACGCACGAGCGGCGCGTAACGCCGGGCCCCCGTCCTGAGCGATGATAGTTTCTCGCCTTTTTTAAATAGAAATAAAATTTTCTAACATAGAAAAATTTTTTATGCGTACGTATGTACATACGTGTGTACATGCATACACAGGGAAATATCAATTGTACTGCTTAAAAAAGCGATTACTCAATTTACTTTTTTTCTTTTAGTAAGTAACGGTTGTCTTTAAGAAAGAATATTTTCTTGATAATAGTCTTAAAATGTACAAATTTTAGAAAAAGTCTTTATCATGTACTCGAAAGAAGGATTTATACTCCTTCAAAGAACATAATAAAATTTTATGAAAGAAAAGTCAAAATAATAAATAAAGTAATATGAGGACCCTCGAGATTAAAATAGGAGAAGTCAAGGCTATGAGGGTCAGAGGCAGATCACAGTGCGTAATATCAGAAATAACTGATTTATTCGTCGTTTTGATACATTACATCGATCCGTACGTTTCGGCTCAGTTTTGAGCCATCTTCAGCGGCAGTTACAGAAATTAAGTTACACGTTCTCCGTACCGTATGGTGAGTTTACCGATTCAAAGTATCAGAAACATAGACCAATTGATCCATATCTGTAAATTTGTTCAATTAATGTTGAGATATTAAAAAGATTCCTTAGGAAACTCACCATTCGGTCTGAAAAACGTGGAATACAGAGCCATGTACATAATGAATACTCTCTGCGAGAAGACTTGACGATCTTGTCGACACGACACACAATGATATGAAAGGTCTTGCAAGAAGAGGCATGTCGTATAAGGTCAACACACCGGCGAGGATTATAACAAAGCACGATTTGACACTGTCACAATATTGCATGTATACCAATAGTAAAACCCCGATTTACCAACGACCAAAATTCATGAGCATGGATTACAATTTGCTCAAAACCGTGACATATGCATGATGCAAAAAATCCGTGTCATTTTGAGACGGTGTCAAATCGTGCTTTGTTATAATCCTCGCCGGTCGGTGTGTTGACCTACGACATGCCTCTTCTTGCAAGACCTTTCATATCATTGTGTGTCGTGTCGACAAGATCGTCAAGTCTTCTCGCAGAGAGTATTCATTATGTACATGGCTCTGTATTCCACGTTTTTCAGACCGAATGGTGAGTTTCCTAAGGAATCTTTTTAATATCTCAACATTAATTGAACAAATTTACAGATATGGATCAATTGGTCTATGTTTCTGATACTTTGAATCGGTAAACTCACCATACGGTACGGAGAACGTGTAACTTAATTTCTGTAACTGCCGCTGAAGATGGCTCAAAACTGAGCCGAAACGTACGGATCGATGTAATGTATCAAAACGACGAATAAATCAGTTATTTCTGATATTACGCACTGTGATCTGCCTCTGACCCTCATAGCCTTGACTTCTCCTATTTTAATCTCGAGGGTCCTCATATTACTTTATTTATTATTTTGACTTTTCTTTCATAAAATTTTATTATGTTCTTTGAAGGAGTATAAATTCTTCTTTCGAGTACATGATAAAGACTCTTTCTAAAATTTGTACATTTTAAGACTATTATCAAGAAAATATTCTTTCTTAAAGACAACCGTTACTTACTAAAAGAAAAAAAGTAAATTGAGTAATCGCTTTTTTAAGCAGTACAATTGATATTTCCCTGTGTATGCATGTACACACGTATGTACATACGTACGCACAAAAAATTTTTCTATGTTAGAAAATTTTATTTCTATTTAAAAAAGGCGAGAAACTATCATCGCTCAGGACGGGGGCCCGGCGTTACGCGCCGCTCGTGCGTAATCATCGCCGCTTGTAGTAAACAACTGCCCGCGCGCCGACCGCGGGGCGGCCGCATCTCACCGCGCGCTTGGATTTGGCGGTGGGCGGGCCAATACGGCGATTTTTAATCATTAATAACTCATCAACTATCGCGAAAATTGCAAAATGGTACATGACTTTTCGACTCAGTTTGGCTCGCTCTATCTAAATATGAGAAAAGTACCAAACATTCAGTGACACCTTTGCGCTGTTATGACATATGTAGACTATATATAACGCTTACATCAAATTAAGAAGTAGTCTACCACGTAAGGCAGCAGGCTCACGATGCAGAGGTCCCGAGGTCCCGAGTTCGAATCCCACCAAGGTAAGTGTGTTTTTCAAATACGAGAAAATATTTATAATCATAGACTGCATCTTAAGAAACAAATTTAGTTAAAAAATAGTAATAAAATTTCGAAATAAATAATTTTTTTTATGTCGGGTGAATAATTATTCAGTGAAACATGTCACTCTTTTCAGAGTTGAAGAATCACTCCAAGTAAAGAATGAATAACTCACTTTTTCGAAAAGTGAAATTTCACTCTAATTAGACTGGCAGTATTTTCATTATTCCTAAGAGTGAAATCTCACTCTTTTGGAGTGAGATTCCATTCCAAAAAATTTAGAGAGAAAGCTCGTGGATTTCACGTCAAATCGATGATCTCATCCACGTGGACTACAGTACCGTTCTTGAGCGGATTGTCCACTCGAATGTCCACGTGGATTCCACGATGCTGATCCACGTAGCAATAACGTGGATTTCACGTACTGTTTTTATCGGGGTACCATTGATCTTTTTACGCTTTGAAAAAGTACTAAAGGAGATACAATTTTATATCTAAAAATGTATCTAAATTGTATTAGAAAAGAGCGTTTAATAAAAAAAAATAATTTAATTATATTAAAAGATGTAAAAAAACTTGTGTGTGTGTGTGTGTGTGTGTGTGTGTGTGTGTGTGTGTGTGTGTGTGTGTGTGTGTGCGTGTGCGTGTGTGTGTGCGCTATGCACTTACTCCTTGCTCACATCATCATATACATCTTTTATATTTCGGAAATCGTTCTGAACGTTGTGTTTTAAAGTTTTTTTGAATAACCGTATATCTTTTGCATGGTTATCAGCTGGATGATCGTGTCTCTTTGTTTGTCGAAATCTATTATTTTTAAATTTTCCTCGTCCACCATATCCTTTCCTTTTCTCTTTACATGACAGATATCTATATTTAATGATTAAAAAACGAATTACACATTTTAAATTTTTTTTGAAGGTCGAATAATGCAATATTAAAGTAAAACGAAATGTTATACATACATGGTGGTTGCTCGTTTTCTATGATAAATTTTTTCGCAAACGAACGAATATTCATTAAATTCATGTCCACTCACAAGAAAACCTCGCGAACTCGAAAATTCTGATTTTAATAAAACTTCCCACACATAGGAGGGATAAAATGATGAATTTAGAAATTTTTTGCCCGAAAGTGGTTTTAAGGGGTGAAACCACCCCTCATATGTAGAGCGGCTTTTACTTTTCTCGATATATCTAAAAAAATATTTAAGATTTCAAAAAATGTTTCTTATAACAGTTGTATGGTAAAAACATATCTCTATTTAACCACATTAATAAAATTTTGAAAAAATTTTTTTTTCTAATTTTTAGTCAAAATTTTGTTTAAAAAATTATTTTTAAAAAATATTATATTAATGTTGTTGAATAAAGATTTTATTATTAAACTGTTATAAGAAACATTTTTTGAAATCTTAAATATTGTTTTAGATATATCGAGAAAAATAAAAGCCGCTCTACATATAAGGGGTGGTTTCACCCCTTAAAACCATTTTCGGGCAAAAAATTTCTAAATTTATCATTTTATCCCTCCTATGTGTGGAAAGTTTTATTAAAATCAGAATTTTCGAGTTTGCGAGGTTTCCTTGTGAGTGGATATGAATTTAATGAATATTCGTTCGTTTGCGAAAAAATTTATCATGGAAAACGAGCAACCACCATGTATGTATAACATTTTGTTTTACTTTAATATTGCATTATTCGATCTTCAAAAAAAATTTTAAATGTGTAATTCGTTTTTTAATCATTAAATATAGATATCTGTCATGTAAAGAGAAAAGGAAAGGATGTGGTGGACGAGGAAAGTTAAAAAATAATAGATTTCGACAAACAAAGAGACACGATCATCCAGCTGATAACCATGCAAAAGATATACGGTTATTCAAAAAAACTTTAAAACACAACGTTCAGAACGATTTCCGAAATATAAAAGATGTATATGATGATGTGAGCAAGGAGTAAGTGCATAGCGCACACACACACGCACACGCACACACACACACACACACACACACATTTCCTTTTCTTTTTGTCTTGTTTTATCGCGATGCGAGGGAGAGGTAAAGGCCGAGGAAGAGGCAGAGGCAGAGGCAGAGGAAAAGGCGGAGCTGGTGAAGAAAAAAATATATCGGGCATCAACATATATATTATTACCAAAAATAATCTTCAATAAATAATAAAGTAACAATTAATAGCTATATTTTATTTATGCATAGCTCTCTCTACTCCTAAATCCTTTCCTTCCTGAATTAGTGTTTATAAAGATTTATTTCATTTTATTTATAATTTTTACATTTATAAATAAATAAATATATATATTTGTTTAATATGCATATATATATATATATATATATATATATATATAGGACATTCCATGTCAACCGGAACAGCGCCGTGTCCAAAATTTGAGAGGGTTTAAAAATTTTTTTCAGGGTGCAAAATTTATGTAAACATATAAGCTTTCGAATACCGAGTGCGCATTTGAAAAAATTCAAAATGGCGGCCTTAGTATGGCGCCTAGAATACAGAGTCACATAATAAAAAGTTATAACTTAAAATTTGTAATTGAAAAAAATATGGTCATATTCTGCGTCAAATTTGAAGTATAAATGCCCTCTTGCAATTTTTCAATATAACGCATCCTTTTCGAGATAAAAATTCATTAATATCGAAGTGCTGATTAAACTTGGAAGACACGTAACTTGTGCACGTGATAGTAGGTTTTGGGGTCACTGAAAACAAATCTGATATGATGAATAATATGAAAATTCAAAACGGCGGAGTCATAATGTGTGTGTGCACGTGCACACACATGCAGACGCACGACGCACGCACGCACACACACACACACACACACACACACACACACACACACACACACACACACACACACACACACACACACACACACACACACACACACACACACACACACACACACACACACACACACACACACGCACACACACACACACACACACACACACACACACACACACACACACATTCTGACTCCGCCGTTTTGAATTTTCATATTATTCATTATATCAGATTTGTCTTCAGTGACCCCAAAATCTACTATCACGTGCACAAGTTACGTGTCTTCCAAGTTTAATCAGCACTTCGATATTAATGAATTTTTATCTCGAAAAGGATGCGTTATATCGAAAAATTGCAAGAGGGCATTTATACTTCAAATTTGACGCAGAATATGACCATATTTTTTTCAATTACAAATTTTAAGTTATAACTTTTTATTATGTGACTCTCTGCATTCTAGGCGCCATACTAAGGCCGCCATTTTGAATTTTTTTAAATGCGCACTCGGTATTCGAAAGCTTATATGTTTACATAAATTTTGCACCCTGGAAAAAATTTTTAAACCCTCTCAAATTTTGGACACGGCGCTGTTCCGGTTGACATGGAATGTCCCATATATATATATATATGCATATTTAAAAGTTATAAATATAAAAATTGTAAATATGATTAAATAAATATTTATAAATATGACGTAGCGCATCGTCGATTTGCCAACTCGAGACTTGGCAGTCGGCGAGGCACGAGACACGATACCCGAAATGCGTGGTGATGCGTGCGTGGCATCGTGGCAATGTCGCATAGCCGGCGCGTACCGCCGCGGCCAGAGCATATCCCCTCATCCAGCTGGGTAGTTCGGACACGAACCACCAAATACCGACAATATCGAAAAGTGGATGTATACATAGCACGGACATGAACCAAATTCATCGACAGTATCGAAAAGTGGATGTGATTCGTAGTTCCAATTCCTGAAAGTGGATGTGTGGCGCTACTGTACGGCCTAGCAAAAGCGTCCCAAGAAAATCGCCGTCATTGCGCCTCTCATCCTTCTCTCTGCTACGGTCAACGTGACGCTACAAATGCTTCGAAGCATTCCTCTTCTCTTTTCTTTCAATGAAGAAAGAAGGAGAAGAAGAACGCTCCAAAGCATTTGTAGCGTCACGTTGACCGTAGCCTATGTAATATGTGTGATGTACTTATCTTAAGGTGGGTATACACCTAGCGAACGAACACCGAACGAACAGCGAATTCGGTAAATGTATACGCCAAAGCGAACGCGAATAGGAGTCCTATTCGCGTTCGCTTTGGCGTATACATTTACCGAATTCGCTGTTCGTTCGGTGTTCGTTCGCTAGGTGTATACCCACCTTTACGTCCATGTTCGCAACTGAACTCTCTGCAGACTCTGCACATTTCATCTCTTTCTCTCCGCCTAATTATACATATATATATATATATATATATATCCTCATATCGGAACGCAGAAGGTGCGCCGTGCGACTACGAAGAGCGTACTCGAGAATCGGACTTGCGATTGTGTCTGATTCCAAAAACGTTGTAGTACACACGTGCGTTACAACAGAGGCTGCGTTCGCTTTGGACACTTTCGTGCTGAAAGCATCCAAAGCACTCCATCTTTTTTCAACATGTAATGAGCAATAAAGATAGACTGACGCTTCCGGCACGAAAGCGTCCAAAGCGAACGCAGCCAGAGTCCAAACTAAAAATTCGGTTTTTGGATTCAATTTTGGCCAGTTTCGGCGAAAAATCGGAGTTTTGGTTGGGTTTTGGTTTCGGCCGAAATTGAAAAGAAATTTCGGAGATGTAGCCGAAATTATTTATTTTTCACAGATTTTCCAAAGACTTGTTTAAAAAATATTTTTATTTTATGTTTAAAAATTTTGTTATTATTGAAATAATATGATTGTGATACTACAGATAATATATATTAGCATACTACAGATTTGTAATAATTAATAGGATGTATTATTGTAATAGTAGGACCCAACTGGCCAAAATTTTCTCCTTTATAATATCTCACAACGTTTCGGCCACCATCTGGCCCTTTTCAAGTGAGGAATATAACAATAACTATTGCCGGCACTCCACGCATATACATCCTATGTCGCCTAATATAATTCCCAAAATACATCATGCTTCATAAAGAAGTTTTATGCGTCGACATATACATTCTAATTTAATATAAATAATGCTTTTAAAAATTAACTTTTAATTTAATTCAAGTTAATTTAATTTTAAAGCAACTTTTAACTGACAATGAGTTAGTTTTTTGTTTATGCAACTTTTAATGTAACTAAATTAATTTTATAAGCCATAACTATAACTTTAACTTAACTTAAGTTAAAAAACAAATTAACTTACCCAATACTGAGTATATATATATGTGCGAGTAAATATGTTATACGAATCTGGCTTTTCTAGGATTCCCATGAAAGTTTCGATTTCCGATTTCGGTTTCGGCCAAAATTGAAAAAGATTTTTTCGGTCGGACTTTAATACAGATATGCAAAAGTTAAAAAAAGAAAAAAGAGAAAAAAAAAAGATCCTTGACCCCGACGTGATTTGAACACGCAACCTTCTGATCTGGAGTCAGACGCGCTACCGTTGCGCCACGGAGTCACATGAAAGAGGCAATCGAATTGCGCACACTTCAGGCCACTAAACTCGACAGCGTGCCTGAAACGTTCACAGTTCACGCGCGCACTTTCTCTCTCTTTTTTTCTCCCTTTCTCTCCACTCGATAAATTAATCAGATAAATTTTACATTCCTTTTCCGCTTTCTTTGTTTCTGTGGAAAACATCACAAACTCGAAGCGAAACAACAGAAGAGAAAGTATGTATGTATGTATGTATGTATGTATGTATGTATGTATGTATGTATGTACAGAACAGCCATACGTATCGTACGGTATTAAACGGACGAATTCGTTTTGCCGCCATTTTGCTCGTTTGACTCGGCGTCTTCGCGCCCCGCTGCCCTCGGACGATTTCGCCAACAATCTCGACGTCGCGACGTCGCGAAGTCGTGAGTCGTGAGGATTCGAGGACACACACAACTCCGCGGCGATCTGGGGCATCGTCCACATCGGGTGAGTTCCGCGCGCGACCGGCAACCGTCGTACGGCTCGAGTTCGATCGTTCGTTTCCGTTGGTCGAACGGGTTTTTGAATCCGCAGCGCGACGCGAATGGTGGGCGCTGGAAACGCCGAGACGCGTCGGTGATTCCGATCTCTCGCTCGGCTGCTATCGTTCGCTGTCGTTCGATCTGGTTCGATTGTATTATTCCCGCGCCCGTGACCCGCGACCCGCGACGCGACAACGTCGTTCACGCGGTGGTGAAACGTGATCGAGAGCGATTCCGGGGAGGAGAGATTTGCGAGTTGGGATTTGGCGATTGTCAGCAATTGTGTTGACGAACTTCGCGCGGGAAAGATCGGCGGGCGAATGTGGGCGCGACCAGGCGCGACGGTGCCGCGTAGCGAGACAGGACGATTCTTTTAACGACGTGTTTCACGTGCTCCCGAATGAACACGCGTTGACAATTTCGTACGATAGACCCCGGGTCGGGCCAACCGGCGATGTTGTCGGTCAGCTAACCTCGAAACGCAACGCGTGTGCAACGTATGTACAACCGCGGCAGTAGAAGCGGCTTCGGATGGCGAGCGACTCCCAGGCGAGAAGGAGCATCCCCGGCGAGGTCGACATGGAAGCCGACGCGCGGGACACGGGGTATGACACGGACGAGGAGGGCGGTGTGAGGGTGGACGACGAGATATACATCCCTCCACCTCTGAAGAATTTCAACGAGGTCGACGAGACCGGATCCAGGCTCATGATCACTAAGATTGTCAACGAAAACTTCAAGAGCTATGCCGGCACACACGTGATCGGGCCTTTTCAAAAGGTAAACATCTCGGCGTTTGTGCCTCGAAGCTGATTTCTTGAGCTGGTTTCTTTTCTTTCAGAGCTTCTCGGCGATAGTGGGCCCCAATGGCAGCGGCAAGAGCAATGTGATAGACTCCATGCTGTTTGTTTTCGGCTATCGTGCCAGCAAGATCAGGTCGAAGAAGATATCTGTCCTGATACACAATTCTAGCGAGCATCCTAAGTTGAATAGCTGCACTGTCTCCATACATTTCCAAAGAATTATTGATAAGGTAGCGATAATGACAATTTGCACATTAATATATAAGTACAAGTACGACAGTTCCATTAATAAGCTAATTAACTTTTAATCAAATTAATTTTAAGTCTGGTGAAGACTATGATGTCGTTCCTGACAGCGAGTTTGTCATATCAAGGACAGCGTTTAAGGACAGTTCATCATATTATGAGCTTAATAAGAAGAAAGTACAATTTAAAGAGATTGCCAAGCTCTTGAGGTTTCATGGAGTCGATTTGGATCACAACCGTTTTTTGATATTGCAGGTAAAATCACAGAATATTTCATTATAGGTAGAACCAAGGAATAGATTTAACTTTGAAAAGTTAAATGTTTGTATGAACATACAATACAACTTATTGAATTTTGTTTTTAAGTATTTTTTATAATGTCATTTTTTGAAAAATTTTTGTGATAAAACAAGTTTTATGTAGCTATTTTCCTAGGTTAATATAACCAATTCTATACAGATTTGTGGACTATTTTCTATACACATTTAGTATTTTACAAGTTTCCCTATTCTTTTTTCGTAAGAATTAACAAAATATCTACAAAAGTTCATTATTAAACTATTTAAATTATACAGGGTGTTTTGTTTTAATTTCCCTAGGCAAACATCTCGGAAAATATGGAAGATACGAAAAAAACGGTTCTTGAGTGATCTTTTTAATGTGATCGATGTTTTCTTAAATGGAATCCCCCAGTTTTTATTGCATATTTTTGTAGCCCTTGTCGAGACGTTTTTAAAACACTGTAATACAAATCTCAGGAAATTCTTAACGAAAGAGAGCTTTATTATAGTGTTGAAAACGTCTCGACAAGGACTACAAAAATATGCAATAGAAAAAGGGGGATTCCATTTAAGAAAACATTGATCACATTGACTTGGTATTGAAAAGATCACTCAAGATCAAGTCCATAATTTCATTAAATGTCTCCTTTGATATCTTACAATTTTTGTCTCAAACCTTTTTCCGTATCTTCCATATTTGCTGAGATATTTGCCAGGGGAAATTTGTAAAACGAAACACCCTGTATATTCAAAATTAATATAACATTTGTCATGTTAATGTAACACTATATTTATTAAATTTCAATTTTATATGAGCGACAAAAAATAGCATGGAAAACGGTTTTTATAGGGTGAAGTAGAGCAAATTGCATTGATGAAACCTAAGGGCCAACACGAAAACGATACTGGAATGTTAGAATTTCTAGAGGATATTATTGGCACATCTCGCTATAAAGAACCTTTAGAGAAATTAGCGAATAAGGTTGAAGAATTAACAGAACTTAAGGTAGAGAAGCTACATCGTCTCAGAGTCGTGCAAAAGGAGAAAGAGGCCCTGGAGGAGCCTATGCAAGAGGCAGTGCAGTACTTGAAGACAGAGAATGCAATAATCAGATTGCAGCATCAGCTTTATCATTGCAAAAGGTGAGTTAAATACAAAAATGTTTTTATATTATTTGATTTATTTGTGGAGTAAGTATTACGGCAGCTCAGATAATTATTGAAAATCATGAAATATTTCTGTCAGATCTGAGGCAACAAAGGAACTCACTGAGTGCGAAGAGAAAAACAATGGTCTTGACAAGGAACAAGCCACATTGATGGTCGAGATGAATAATGTTCGCAAACAAAAGGAAGAAAAAATCAAGATTATCAAAGAGAAGAGTAAGAAGTGGGACGCTCTGCAACGGCAGAAAGACGAAACTACGGCGAGGTTTGACGAAGTGCGTAAAAAGGATGAATTACTGCACGCCGAATTGGTTGAAACAAATAAGCGACGAAAAGCCAACATGGCGTCTACCAAGACGGTAATCTTTTACTTTATCTTATTATCTTAACAAAATAATATTGAATCTACATACAAATTATAAATATTAGAGTTTTTTGTTTATATTAAATTACACGTTTGGCAATTGCAATGATGACAGGAGAAAAGCAGGCTGGAGGAACTACTGAAGGTACCAGAGAAAAATACAAAAGACATCGAAGAATGCGAGCGTCTAATCGCGACGTATACGGCTAACAAAGAAAAGGAAGAGACCTCGTTGGCGACCTTGATGGCAAATCTGCGGGAAAAGACAGAACCATTGCTGAATGAACGATCCAAATTGGAGAAAGAGCTGATATCTCTTAGGAAAAACGTGGATCAGGCGAAAGCGGCATACGATATTGCACAGTCTGAGCTGGAACTTTATATATCGGTGGAGAAAGTTGAGAAGGAGAAATTAGAAAATCTCCGGGAGTCTTTAGAAAGAACTGCGAGTACTCTCAAAGAGCGACAAAAGCAGCTAGCATTGTTCGAGACGAAGATCCCGGCAACCGAACGCAGTTTGAAGCAAGCGCAGAGTGAACTGGATGAGGCAAAAGCACTCGAGGTTGAAAAGGCCACGCAGCTGCAGAAACTGCGAATCGCTTTTGAAGAGCAGCGTTCTGCCATGCAGGCCAGCAAGTCGCGGAATCGCGTTCTGGATTCATTAATGAGAGAAAAGCGTGAGGGACGGATACCTGGCATATTTGGGAGATTGGTGAGTGTCGCAGAAACTTCTCGAAGCGTGGGATAATAAAATAGAGTTGCATTTGTTATTAAGGGGATCCTATAGCGGCAGTGCACTTTATGCATAAAGTGCACACTTTAACTCGTATTTTATTTATTATAAATTTTTAAGAGCAAAAATGCAAAATTGGGCTGTTTCGGGAACTACATATGAGCTTACTGATTAAAAATATCCTAAATGGAATAAGATTCATTCGATATTTTGGCTAAATATTTCTAATTTGTAATTAAATTACGAATACGTAATTAAATTACGAATACGTAATTGAATTAGAAGTATTTAGCCAAAATATCGAATGAATCTTATTCCATTTAGGATATTTTTAATCAGTAAGCTCATATGTAGTTCCCGAAACAGCCCGATTTTGCATTTTTGCTCTTAAAAATTTATAATAAATAAAATACGAGTTAAAGTGTGCACTTAGTGCATAAAGTGCACTGCCGCTATAGGATCCCCTTAAGGGGATCCTGCAGTGACAGACGAACTTCCTCGATGTCGATAATGTCAACCTTTCTAATTTTGTTTTCCCTATATCTGTCTTTGTCTAACGAAATGACATCTGTCCTTGTTTGATTGCTCGCCATCTCTTGCAAGATTCGACAACTACTGTTGCTGCTCTTCTTGTCAGTCTGCATCCGTATTTGCAGTACTAAAATAAAATTCACATTTTTCTTTTATTGTACGCATTGAATCTTACTTCTACTTGCACGATATTATTCCTACATGTTTTCCTAAGGCTAGGAGACAAACATTATGTATGTATAAACTGCAGAATTTTTGTTTTAACCAAATATTGTCGTCAGGTGACAGCTGTATGTGCCCAAATAAGTAACATTTTTAATTTTTTGGTGTTTTTTTATATAAAATCGCGTTTGTTAGCCTAGATTTTTGTGCGTACTTTAATTCTGTAAAAGATTTTTGCAATTCTATAAAGCCAATTAAAAGATTTATGTGAAAACGATAATGTCGGTAAATCATACGGCTGCAGGATCCCCTTAAGGCCGGTATTCATAGTCGGTTCTTATTTCAAAACTGTCTTAAGTAATGTCTTAAGATGCTAATGCCCGATCTACAATAGCTGTAGTAAGCTGTAGTAAGCCTCAAGATGTAAGAAATTGACCAATCACAGTCGATTATTCTTCTCACATTCGCCTGTAATTGGTCAATTTCTTACATCTTGAGGCTTACTACAGCTATTGTAGATCGGGCATAATACGGCTCTGTGATTGGTCCATGACATCTTAAGATTGTACTTAAGACAATCTTAAATATAAGATCTGACTATGAATACCGGCCTAAGACAAACTCTCCAGTAGATTTCTTAAAATAGCATTTTGCATGAATTTCTTTTTATATAGGGTGACTTGGGCGCCATTGATGCCAAATACGATGTTGCTGTGTCGACGGCATGCGGTCCACTGGACGACATCGTTGTGGACACAGTATCCACGGCACAGGCGTGCATCACTTATCTGCGGCAACATAACATAGGACGTGCCACATTTATAGTTCTGGAGAAACAGCAGCGATTTCAGGATAAAATCAGTCAGAAGATCCAAACACCAGAGAATGTACATCGACTGTTCGATTTGATTAAAGTGGAGGATGAGCGGGTGCTGTTGGCATTCTATTATGGTCTGCAAAACACTCTGGTAGCGCAGAATTTGGATCAGGCAACACGTATCGCCTACGGCAGAACGCGTTATCGCGTGGTGACGTTGAAGGGCGAATTGATTGAGCTGGCGGGCACGATGAGCGGTGGTGGGCGCTCGTATCGAGGTCGGATGGGCCAGACGGTGGTGAGGAACGAGCCGTCAAACGCTGATATCGAAAATCTGCAGTCGCAGCTGGATACTGTGTTTGAAGAGTGCAATAAGCTGAGAATGAAGCAGCAGCCGCTTGAACAACAAATCCATGTGCTGTCGACCGGCTTGAGGGATATGAAGGTCAACAGGCAGAAATTTGGTATCGAGGTACAGACGCTGAGCGAGCAGGAGCCATCGTTGCGAGCACAGCTGAAGGTGCAGGAAAAGACTGCCGCTAATTCGGTGTCGGACCCGAAGAAGGTTGCGCAATTGCAGAAAGCGGTGGACGCGGCGAAATTGCATCTGGACAAAGTCGAGAAGAGCTCCGCTTCGGTAGAAAAGGAAGTAGAATATATCAATAGGAAGATAGATGAGATCTCCGGCAGTCGGGTGCGAGATCAGCAGGCGAAAATTGCGCAGCTGAACAAATCGATAGACAAAGCAAAGGCAGAGATATACCGGCTGCAGGTAGCTATTAAGACTGCTGAGAGAAACGTGAAAAAGACAGAGAAGCACATAGAAACGCTAGAGAGCGATGTGCATACCTGCGAGCAGAGACTGAGGGACATTCAGAAGGAAAAGTCTGAGCTCGAGGAACATGCTAAAGCAATTCTGGATGAATTGAAGGAAATTAACGAAGCGCTAGTAGAGCGGGACGACGCTACAGCATCTTTAAAAGATGAATTGAACGAACTGCAGGCGAGCGAGAACAAGCTGAAAGCGGTGAAGATCGACCTAGATCAGAAATTGCACGAGAGTAGGAAGCTTTTAAAGGCGCTCGAGCAAATAATTCCCGACTACAACCGGAAAATAGCGCATTTAAAATTACGTGAGATTCCTCACGAGGCTCTGGAGCCACTTAATGATCTGACGGAGGAGCAGATCGATCAGTTGGACGCGAAGATGGTGACGCAGAATTTGCAGAAGGCTAAGAAGAGGTTACCTGAGCAAATACCCAACATGCAAATCATCGCGGACTATCAGGAGAAAGATGCCCTGTACATGAGCCGTGCCGCTGATCTGGAGGAGACCACGTCAGAACGTAATAAGATGCGCGAGATTTACGAGAGAGCTCGGCGACGTAGGATCCATGAATTCCTGGACGGTTTCAGCCTAATCACTACCAAACTGAAGGAGATGTACCAGATGATCACGCTGGGCGGCGATGCGGAGCTGGAGCTAGTGGACTCGTTGGATCCGTTAAGCGAGGGTATCGTATTCAGCGTGCGTCCGCCTAAGAAGTCGTGGAAGAGCATCGACAAACTCAGCGGCGGTGAGAAGACCCTGAGCTCGTTGGCGCTGGTCTTCGCCCTCCACCATTACAAACCCACGCCGCTGTATTTCATGGACGAGATTGATGCGGCGCTCGACTTTAAAAACGTCTCCATCGTCGGTAACTATATAAAAGAACGCACGAAAAACGCGCAGTTTATCGTCATTTCACTGCGCTCGAACATGTTCGAGCTGGCCGACTCTCTGGTGGGCATCTACAAGACGTTTAACTGCTCCAAAACTGTGACTCTACAACTGGCCCGTTATTATGAAAACAATGGTATCGCGCCTCCCACGCAGCTCACCTCCAAGACCTACGCGTCCCAGGCCTCGCAGAAATCGCGATTGCCCTTGACGCAACGCACTCAGACGAGCTCGCGCAAGGAAAACACCGCGCCCGCGAAGAATAATAAGGAGAAAGGGTCATCCTTGAACGGCGAAGAGACGTCGCCCGCGAAGAACAATAATGCGAAAGGGGCGTCATTGAGTGGGAAAGAGACGACACCCGCGAAGAAAAATCACTCAAAGGAAACTCCATTAGATGAGGATACAAACGCGAAAAATAATGCAACGACGACACCGAACGGGAAGCGATTAAAAGTCGATCGACTAGGGTGAGTATTGAAGTCATTATTTCTTAAGATTCCAGATTTCTCACTGTAACCATATTGCATTACGAGAGGCGAAAAATTACATAATTTTCTAAATTGCATTATATTTACGAAATAAATTTGTTTTTTGTACACTGAGAAAAAAAAATCGTTGATTCAAAGAAATATTATTTGATTCAACTAAATGCAGCGGTCACGGGCTGTCAAGCTAACATTTGTTAATTCAACAAATATTACATAAAATAAAATAAAATATTTCTTGATATTACTCACGTATATTTGATTTAAATATATTAATATTTACATTAAACAAATCACACCAACTAAACGAGTTTAGTCAAATTAACAACATTTTTTTCTCAGTGTATACATGATAAATATGGCGGAAGCTGTTTTTAATCTTTCATTGAATAAGATACTGAACAATTACTGAATTACTGATCTTGATAAAGATTATTTTATTTTTTATTACTTAATAAATTGAATTAGTAAATAAAGAATATGTTTTTTTACAATAAAGAGATTAGATATTAGTTATCTTGAGTCAACACGTGAAGTAATTCCTTTCTTGATCGGCTCTTCTTTGCTTTATTTCAAACCGTCCAATTGCATACTATATTTATTTGCGACTGTTAATGCGAAACTTGTAACGCCTAGAGATACGTAAGCTAAAGCAAAATGAAAGAAACAATTCAAAGATATTAAATTGAAAGAAGGTCTTCTATTGCATTATAATATAATAACTTAAAAAATAAGTATCTTGCGCTAAAATTGCTAATTGTTGCAGTCTTCCGGAATTAGGAGTATGCCCGACGCCGCAGCAATCGCCAACTCGACGTTCCGCTAGGATCGTGAGAAAAAGCACGGAAAGAGAAGAGAATGGGATTAACAAGGAACCTGCTAGGAAAAAACAAAAGTCGAAGTGACCGTGTGATGCGGCGTTTCCAGAATCAAAAAACGGCACGTGCGAAACGATTGCGCGAAACTTGTTATTAGAAACTAGTATAAATACCTATTATAAGTTAATAATATAAATGCCATTACTGTTATCTTTTTGCACAGTAAATTGCAGCTTAAGGTGCGACTTTATTTCTCATTTCCGTAACTATTTAGTATTGGCCGAGAGTGTGAGACAACTAACTTACTATGTGGAAAGTTATCGTAATGGTATTACAGATAAAATAGATAAATAATAACAGAAATAATAGTCGATATAATTCTATCTCTTTGTAAATTTAATGTTACACACGCAAGTTTTCAGTTCTCTCACGATTCAAGGTTTTTTATAACATGTAAATGTAAAATATTGAGAACAATGCTTGTGTGTAGCGGAATAGAATACAGGATTTGCTCCTTTTATCTGTATTTTCTGTATTTTCTTGCGTTTTACATTTTTTTTCTTTCTAGCCTTAATACTAAAATATGCATACGTATTTTGTTCTGAATACAGATAGTGTAACTTAGTTCAGTTAAGAGGAGCGGATCCATAAGTGCAAAATGCAGCAATATTTTTATACGTTTGTACATGTCGACAGAAATTATATTAAAATATGATTCCTATTGAAACAAGAACTGGAATACTTTACACGCCTAATTTTATTGTCTATCGCATAATCCTGTCACGTTGATCTTTATTTACTCTTGTCATAATTATTCCTCATAATTAGGAAATGCATTTTTAGTTGTAAGGATCATTGCGCATGCTTGCCGAGTTTCGGGCGTTCGGACGTCCACCTCAAGTGGTCACGATTACGTTAGCATCACATGAAAGAGTGGTGCGCTTAAAAACCCGGAAAAGTGTCTCAAGGCTAGTTGCGCGCGTTTGCCTCGCCGCGAAATGACCTGGATCCTTCAGGTTTGTTTTGTACTTTCCTGAGCAGTGTTTCTCCCAAGAAGGATTCAAGTCGCGATATTAGACAATATCAGATAAATCACCTGTTGAACGATGACGACGACGACGATGACGACAGCAACGATGACGGAGAGAGGGGGCAGAAACGAGACCAAGAAGGAAGGGGCATGCCGTATAAGTATCGCTACGACGGGCGAGATAAGGATTCTAATGAAGTACGAGGACACGCGGCGCGTGAAATGACGGCTATCATAAAAGACGACGACGCCGACGTCGTCGAGAAAGCGTCACGGAAGATGCCCGCCGTGGCGTCTCGCCCGACTCTACAACAGAGCTGTAAGAAAACTGCCAGTGACTGTGGATAATTTAATACTCGAATTTAAAACTCGAACGAGGATTTAATCGGCGATTAAAGGATCCGTAATCGATGGAGCTTATCTTGAAGATCAGATTTCTTAGATCTATATTGTGCCCGATAGATAAATTTTTGAAAAGAGAAGTAAACTACGTGTCTATGAGGTAGCTAAAAGATCTTTCTATCTTTCTATAAAATATATATATTTAACAAAAGGTATGCTCGGTCGACGTTTAAACGAATGTTGAATGAAAGGCTTCGAGCATGTATTTTTTGTGACTAATTGTAAATATAAATTCAAGATCAGATTGTGAATTTAAATCGCTCCGAATCGTTCGAACGGATCATTTGTCGTTGAAAATTTCATTCAAAATCTCGCAAAGTGTTAACGCACATCCTCGCGCCTAGGAAAACATTTGTAGCTTCATCAAGTTTGAAGCCAACGAATTTAAGTGATTTACATGTTTGCTTGTTTTTTCCACTTTGTAATGGGACAAGCTTGCAAATTGTGACTTGACGCAAAAATAGCCAGTGTATCCATAGCAGTTGTGAAGTGCATTAAATTAATTTTGCCATCAAACCAGTCGTGACTGACGATCATCAGGCGAACGTAATCGTTGACATTGGTTTAGTGATCGTGAAGAAACGCTGAAATAAAACCACGCATGAAATTTATCTCCATATTTTTATCTACAAAAATTTACAAAAGTGCGAAACAGTGAAAGTCGACTAACGGCTTATCGCTCGAGTTATTTGAGTGATATAACGAATTCTAGAGTTTATTCGTGTGCGAAATAATCCCTCGGTACGCACCGTCAGATAATACCACGTGAACTCGTCCTTTTTCTTATCACGAATGTGCAATCGTCCAGCTGCAGTGCGGAAATGCTTCCTAATTGTGTAATTGCGTTGTTGAACTTAGCAAGATCACCTTGGAGATAGCGTAGCGAAACGCACTCAATATCTTTTTCAGCGTAAAAAAGTCAGACCTGTAGAAAAATACATTTTGCACGATGAGTATAAGTTGCGTTCGCAAGGCCGGTCACAGAGAAAGCAGTTCTTGAATTAAATTTAGTATTTATATTATGTTGTCCTACAATGCTTTCAATAAAGGATCCATTGTATTTCTAAAAGCGATAATAAGAACGAAATAATAAAGTAATAAAAATGTAAAACTGATAATAATTAAAAAAATCGGGATAACGACAGTGCCATTCAACAATTAGTGAGGAATAATATTTCGTATATAAAGCGAAGGGAGGTACGAAAAATTTTTTAGATGTAACTTTTTCAAATCTTCTACAATAGGCCCAGTTGTGTTGCACAATCCGAGTCTTAATTCCGTAATTACACAGGCACACGAAAAAAAAAGGTCTTGTCCACCAGACGAGACAAACATTTCTATACGTTTTTGGGGTCGCTGAATCCGAATCCGGGGTCGGTTTGACTCGGTCAGATCGCATTTCGTTCCTAATCTCAAAAAAGTGATTGAAAAAACCGAAAACTGACCCCGATATGTCGGAGAAATGCGGAAATGCGATCTGACCGAGTCAAACCGACCCCGGATTCGGATTCAGCGACCCCAAAAACGTATAGAAATGTTTGTCTCGTCTGGTGGACAAGACCTTTTTTTTTCGTGTGCCTGTGTTATCTACAGAGAGATGTTGAAAGTGTTTTCCTAGCTTGCACTCGATAACTCTCTTGTTTATCGTTTGGTTATTTTATCGGGAATTATCGGGCGCGCAAGTTGTAAGTTCGCTTCGTTTCGACCGCAATAAAAAACGATTCATCGGGACCAACATTATCGGAATGAGTTGCCGTTTGCAACTCGCGATCGATGATCCAGAAGTGTGGACCGCGCGCGATCGACGGGTTCATGGATCCATTTCGCCGCGTGTTATTTCTCTGGCATTAATGAGTAATGTCATGTTTATAAAAAAAAATATGTTTGTGTAAATTATATTAGCATGATACCTTGATACCTTTATAAATCTCATTGCAAATTACCGTGGCTTATCTTCGTGTGATTGCCTTTGTGTCTTATTGGATTTCATCCGCTACATCGACTCCGTTATCATCTCATTTCATTGGAAAGAGAAATTTAGTCTATCGATTAAGAGAGTCTATGACAATTCATATTTTCCTTAAACATGTGACTTAGTTCTGACTGCTATCGCATACTACATAGTTCTAAAAGAATGCTTACGGACGTGTTGATAACATATTTCTACTATTGCTAAAATGATAAATACCGATACGTCTCCTGAAATTCCAGTTCTCGTTTTTATATCCTCTTATATGATCGCGGATATCTTACTTGATGAAATTTGCGATGACAAAACGTTAATAAAAAAAATACAATATATTGATCTCGAAATAATTACATTATTAATAATATATGAAATCTGGTAAATTTCAAGACAATTTCTCTAGCACAAGCAAACAATACTTTTTGTGTGCGGTTATTTTGTGCATAAATTGTTAATATCCAAATTGTTCTTTCTGAGAAAGAAAAACTGTCATAATTTACGAAAAATCTGAAGAAACGTCATATGCATTTTTTTTCGCGTTATCCACCAGTTTTTTTTCCTTCACACTATCTCGCTGTTAATGCTAATTAATCGGCACATATCTACGTAATTATACGTATCTTGTACAATTATGTAAGGATTAGTAGTGACTTAGTAACGAAAAATTATTATGCAGGAACTTCAATCGCGTTATTTAAGTCAATAACACTCATAGTAAAAACTGAAAATTAAATTAAATCTGCAAATTAAATAAATGAGGATTTGTAAACAAGAATTTTTATACATAATCGTTGATTAGAAAGTAAATTTTGCAAGCTGATATCATCTCTTATCATTGTTAAATAATTGATATTGATGCAGATGGATGTTCGTCGCATTGTCAGATTGAAGAGATTGTAAACACTATTTGAATTTGTCATCGCGGAATATGTTTCGTTTGGCCAGAAATTTTCGTTTGAACATTTTGACCTAGAGAAATACGACCATGGTTTATTTGTTTTTCTAAAGCCGCGTCATGCGAGCGAAACTCGCTTTCGAGACTTGTATACCTATAATTACACTAATCGGACTTGTTGCTTGTTATCGCTAGCAGAATTTATCTACATAGATTACTGTTACTACAATTCCAGCAACTACTTGAAATTTGACTCAATAATTATACATTTATCGGGTGTTCCCTCGAGAAAGTGTCTTCCAAAGTTTAAATTGAGTTTTTTAAATGTAAAAAATTATCACTCATCTGATGGATGAGTAATTTACTTTCATTTTATTATTATGTCTGATTGTTATTGTTATTATCATAACTTACTACTTGTGTTTTATCAGTATCTATATTGTTAGTTACAGTACCACAATTAACATTTTACTCTTATTATGCAGTTTTTTACTTTCCAAGGCCACATACATGGCATAATTTTACAACTTGTTATTTATATTGGAATCCTTCTTGTTCTTTATACTTAATTTATTTACTTACCGCTAATTATTTAAGATTAATCCAAGATTAATTTTAACGCTGTGATGACAATCATTTCTAAACCAAGATACCTTTAAAGAATACCTTTAAAGAACGATGGATAAAGTACCTAGCTGATTTTGGCCTCGCCGATGGAAGTGATGGAACCTTTCTTATGCATGTTTTCTTATATTTTTTGATGTGCTGAATCATTGTCAAACGTTTATTTTAAACTGATATTTTGGAAAATAGCGAAAATTGCTAAGTAATTCAAAGTAGCAGATTTGTAAAAATCTGAACAAAAACTCAAGAATATATAACATTTTTTTTACCTTCTGTTTCTCTTTTCCTACTATCTCCCACCCCGCTCCCTCCATTCTTATTTAACATTACCCATTCTAACATAAAATAATCAGAGCAGCGTACTTTTCTCTGCGCCACGATCGCCATCTCAGTCTATATCAGTCTAAGTTTTAGAAAATGAAACAATCTTTTTTCTTAAATATCTTGAATCCATTTTTCCTTGTATATCTCAAAAATGTATGCAGGGTGGATAACTCAATTATTTTCAGATGTGGAATTATATATTTATCAATCAAGCAAAGACAAATATATCTTTCCCCCGAATTTATTCTTTTTAAAAATATAGGATATTTTTACACTTTGAAAATATATGCAGGGAGAGAGAGAGAGGGAGAGGGAGAGGGAGAGGGAGAGGGAGAGGGAGAGGGAGAGGGAGAGGGAGAGGGAGAGGGAGGGGAGAGAGGGAGGGGGAGAGAGGGAGGGGAGAGAGAGGGAGGGGGAGAGAGGGAGGGGGAGAGAGGGAGGGGGAGAGAGGGAGGGGGAGAGAAAGAGAGGGAGAGAGAGGAGAGGAGAGAGGGAGAGAGAGAGGAGAGAGAGAGAGAGAGAGAGAGAGAGGAGAGAGAGAGAGAGAGAGAGAGAGAGAGAGAGAGAGAGAGAGAGAGAGAGAGAGAGAGAGAGAGAGAGAGAGAGAGAGAGAGAGAGAGAGAGAGGAGAGAGAGAGAGAGAGAGAGAGAGAGAGAGAGAGAGAGAGAGAGAGAGAGAGAGAGAGAGAGAGAGAGAGAGAGAGAGAGAGAGAGAGAGAGAGGAGAGAGAGAGAGAGAGAGAGAGAGAGAGAGAGAGAAGGAGGGGAGCGGATTAGTTTTGAGTTGGTTTGGTTATGTTAAGTTATAGATTGAGTGATAGATTAGACTGGTTTTTATTAGTGTTAGAATGGATACTATTAAGTTAAGTAAAAGTAGAAGGGGTGGAGTAGTAGTAGAAAGAGGAAGAAAGGCTAAGAAAATGTTATATATTCTTGAAGTTTTGTTCAGATTTTTAACAATCTGCTACTTTGAATGCGATTTTCATTATTTTCTAATCATATTCAGTTTGAAATAAACGTTTGATAATGATTCAGCACATGAAAAAATATAATTTATAAGAAAACATATGTATAAGAAAGGTTCCATCAACGGGGCCAAAATCAGATTACTTTATCCATCATCCTATCCATATTGACCGAAAACAATGTGCTTTCGTTTATATTGATCAATGTTCTGATCGGCTTTCCTTCGTTCGTCGAAAATTCTTGAATTTTGTTCGAAAAACCAAAAGAACTTGTAAACGATAAGCGTCGAGTACAACTTATTTCTTCTTTGAATACAATAAATAGATATTCTGAGTGAGAGACTCTTATTGTTCCTAAAGATTATATCGATAATAATTATTATCAAATTTAGACACTTGAATAACGAAACATTCTCAAAAGTTCCAAAAATAAATATGTATATCAATTTGTGGATATAATATTAAGATTATTAATAAGCGATTTTCGTTCGTTACTAGAATAAAAGAACGATGTTCTCACAGGTATCTTCGGGATCAGGCACCTGCAGGTGCTGCTGCTTTTCCTGGGCATGACCATCGGATATAGTCTCAGGACCGGAATGTCAGTGGCCATAGTACCGATGGCGAACGCGAGCACCGCGAATCCTGACATCGAGGTAAATCATGTAATTACATCTTTTCATCGGCTTGAAACCGATGACTCAAACACCAACGCTCGGCCAATTTGAAACACTCGAGATTACGTTCTAGCGATTGTCAGATAAGCGTACAGAGCATGCTACGTTACATAACGACAACTCGATGAACACATTGCTGTTGCTTGGGGAAACCCTGTGTATAGAACATCCTTTCCTATTTTCTTACATATTCGCAGTCATTCGCACTATTTATTAGATTATTTATTAGATTTATTAATATATTAATTTAATTTAACGATATAAACCTCGTGCGCGAGTTTACATCTCTAGGTGAAAATGTTGAATTTGGCCGATCAGGAATTTCTGATTTTCGTAGGTATGTCATGCTGTAAATAATGCACTTACAATGATGGAAATATTCTTGATGTATTCTTTTAAGCACTTAAATGTGTGATATTAAATTTTACGTTCAAGATGTTGAACTTCATAGTTGATTTGTCGTCGATGCAAACTTTTATATCGAGTTGTATATGCAGTTGAAGAGATATTTGAATTATTAAATTTGCCCGATCGAGCGTAACTGCTTACGTCGGTATAAGTCGGTTTTTTTTACCAGTCACAGAATGTCCCATAATTCTCGCGATCGCGCCGATCACCGTTCTGGAATCTGTGTCGGAAGAAGGAAATTTTCCTCGATTGTATAAGAGTAAAGTGCATCTGATCGAGGTTGGCGATGAAATGCTTTTCCTCTTCGAGCGCGAGATTATCGCGGTAACCGCGCCGATAAATCTCGCTGCAGTTGACGAGGCTCTTTCTTCTTTACATTAACCCTCCGTAGAATATAGCAAAGCTGATACATTCACTTCTGTGCGACGCGACGTCTTGCCGCATAAATGTACGGATCTCGAGTGAGCAGATAACGGCTACCATTGTCTTTACAAGGCCAATAATAAAGGATTGACAGATAATGAATTGCCGGATCATGTAATCGCCGTCATTGTTTTTCCGATTATCGTGATATATACTTCACGGATTTATTTATAACACGTCTGAATTCTTGTTTATGCTGAAGATCATGAAAGCTTAAGAACTGCATTTAGTAATTATTATTAAAATTTATTAAATATTATCTATTAAAAAATAACACGCACACATTTAAGTAAAATTTGTTAAAATGATATACATTGTATAATTATTTCTGCACCGAGCAAAAACGGAAGTCCTAAAATAATTAGTTTTAAGATAAGTTTAGATATATTCTTTTTATTACGCGCGCATTGATGTTTTGATTTTAATTTAATTTTATATATAACATATATATTATACTCTCTAAAAGAATGAAATGTCACTCAAAACGAGTGAAATGCAAGTGTATCGTAAAGTGAAAATTGAGCCTGTGCACTTTGAGTAATTCGCCACTTTAAAAAGAATAAAATTGCGCTTTATAAGTTAGAGTGAAATCACACTCCATTTGAGTGAAAGGACACTTTTTTCAAGTGCAGTAAATCAGTACGTGTCCATAAGAATGATTTATGTCATTCTGTAATTTTTAGTGGACAATTTTATTCGGTTAGAATCATTTATCAGTCGATCCTTAGTGAATCGTGATTCACTATAGCTTTAAAGTGAGATCGTATTATTCCGGTAGAGTAGCCGCTCTAAAAATTTGAGTGAAAAATTATGAGTGCCCGCATTTACTCAAATTAGAATGGCAGCCTTCTCTTTTGGACTATTGCAATGACTCTAATTTATTAGTGGCGAAACCACACTATGAGATTTAAAGAGTATACGTACAATGGAGGGAGCAAAAATGGCAAATGGGTTCCCTTTCGGTGTAGATGAGTGCACTATTTCTAGGCTCGCAATTGGCTGGAAGGTAGAAATAATGCGCTCATCTACACCGAAAAAAGAACTCATTTCTGCTCCCCATTGTACATAATAGGATATAAAAATAACTAAACATTATTTTAGATGCCTAAATATCTACAGTGTAATATTTTGAATAATATCGCATAATTTTCACTATAGGCTCACTGAGATTTAAAATCACTCGAAAGTCATATTGATTACATGGTCTACAGGATTACAGTTGGACTAAGCAGCAAAAGGATTTGGTGCTCAGCTCGTTTTTCTGGGGCTACGTGGTGACGCAGGTGCCGAGCGGCTACATCGCCAATGTCTGGAGCAGCCAGAAGCTCCTTGCCATCGGGATGCTAGTCTGCGGGGTTTTGAAAGTCTTAACGCCGATTGCCGCTCATTATGGAGGTCTGGAAGCCGTCCTGGTTTGCAGGGTAGGCATGGGTCTCACTCAGGCTTGCCTATTACCTTGCATCCAAACCCTTCTCTCTAAGTGGGCTCCGCCCGCTGAAAGAGCACGACTGGGTGAGAATAGATTCAGAATCTACGCCCGGTACATTCCAATCGTATCAGGAAACAACCAGTTCGCTGGTTGTTTTGTGAAAAAAAAAAAATTTAAATACTCGACATAAAAGTTATTGAGTAAAGGCCAACGTTCTTTCGTTTAATTAAAATTTAATGGAAAATAACTATTGAGTCAAGAAATTGCTAAAGACTTTATTCAAAGATGTAGGAAAACTAGTGAGAATAAATTTTTCATGTATAATTATATATAATTTTTCGTGTATAATTATATACCTATATAAAGTATGTCCATATATGTATTTTCTTTTTCTTTTTACAATCTGTATTCGTATATACCAGAAAAATAGTAAGAAGAATAATTGAAAAATTAGAAAAATAATTTTGCATTGTTTTTTTTACAAAAAATAAAATTGCGATGAGGATAGGTAATATTTTACATATAGTGACTCAAGAAACTGATCAAATCATTATTGTTACGAATTTCTTTTAAAAACTCATGAACATATCTGTAGCACGATCATAAATATTCGTTTCTGTTTTATTTGTTATGTTAATATTGAAAGGTCGTTTTGTCGATTATTTTTTAAAAATTAATTACCAATCCAATTCTTAGAAGTTGGCGCTAGACTAAAAAAGGTTGGGAATCACTGGGATAGAGTTATACTATATTTTTTTTCCTTCTCTGCTTTCTCTCCGTATTGTTAGAAATTTTAAAAGATTATTGATAAACTAGTAAAACTTGATGCAAGAAATGAATTTTACAATTCTATCATAAAACAACTAGTTGCTTCGCTTATAGCGAATTGTATCTAATTGCGGTAATATATCTTTGCAATTAAACAAGTCTACTTTACACCTCAGGAACATTCGCTTATGCGGGCGGCCAATTCGGCACGGTGATCACAATGCCAATCGCTGGAGTTCTCGCTGCATCGAGCGTTGGTTGGCCGAGTATCTTTTACATATTCGGTGCATTAGCGATTATCTGGAGCGTAGTATTCTTTTATTTTGGAGCAGACGCGCCATCCAATCATCGCAGTATTTCCCAGGAGGAGAGGATGTACATAGAAGAAAGTTTAAGGACAACTGAAGCGAAAAGCGATGACGAAGTCAAGCAGGTAAAAATCCATTATCATAAATCTCAATGATAAAACTAATAATTCGGGTTTATATATTATATTTGTTTTTCTTCTCAATGTGCACATATAATGATTTAGTTTAAAAGAATTAGCGGAACACTACTTTAAATAATTCGTTAATAAGCCAACAATTGCTTTAATTCGCAAACAATTGCTTTAAATATGTGAAAACCGAATTATGTATTATACACGCTATAACATCGGCGCGGCGTCCCGCTCTTATTTGCCTTGTTGAAAAGTATTTAAAACATGGGATTTACTACACAAACAAACAATAAATTATTGCTTCTGACTAACAACTGGAAAGGAAAAACTAAAGGATTAAAAAATGTTATAATAACAAAGTGAGATCCTTTGTTATTATCCATCATCTCCTTTAACAAGCTGAAGTCTAAATGTAATTTAGAGCTTAAACATATTTTTTAGATTATTTTTACGTTACACCAGTTATTTGTGACGAAAAATATTTTATGAATGAAAAATATAATGACTTAAGTTTATAAAAGTGTCATAAAAAGTAATATAGATATATACATTTAAAATCTGATTTTGTACCTTTTAGAAGCTGAAAACTCCGTGGAAAGAGATCTTTACTTCGATACCTATGTGGGCTCTCATAATAGTCCACTCCGGACAAAATTGGGGGTACTGGACTCTATTGACGGAAATACCAAGTTACATGACAGGCGTGTTGAATTTCAGAGTCGAAACTGTAAGCAATAAAATTTAGTAAAACAAATAGAAAGAATAAAAAGTATTTCTTTTTATATTAGAAACAAAACTGAGAAGTTGAGTCGCCAGCAAATAATTAACAATTAGCACAGGAGTTTTGTTCGACCAAACTGGCAATTTTATTATTAAAAAGACGCTACGTTTCAACCGCAAAATTCGGTCCTTTTCAAGCGTGTATGACTCGCAAATATTAATTAGTTGGACATAGTTTCCAAAATACGCCGAATCTAAAAAATATTAGAGTGTTATTTCAAGAAATAGAAAACGGTTTCACTACATTTCCGTTGTCCGTAATTATATCAGAGGGAAATCGCAATTTCACCATCGCACGACAGGGACTCGTCCCTCTGATATAATTACGGACAACGGAAATGTAGTGAAACCGTTTTCTATTTCTTGAAATAACACTCTAATATTTTTTAGATTCGGCGTATTTTGGAAACTATGTCCAACTAATTAATATTTGCGAGTCATACACGCTTGAAAAGGACCGAATTTTGCGGTTGAAACGTAGCGTCTTTTTAATAATAAAATTGCCAGTTTGGTCGAACAAAACTCCTGTGCTAATTTTTATATTAGTTTCACGAATTTTGCTAAATTTATTTATCAATTGCATCATTATTAATATCCGTACGTGATTTAATATTCATAATTTATTCGAATATATTTTCTCCTTAATCCGAATTATTTCTTTTTTAATCAATTTCAGACATAGTACTTTAAATAAATAAATAAATTATAGCATATATTTCTTTTTGCAGAGTGGTGTAATTTCCGCCTTGCCATATTTAGTTATGTGGATCCTCAGTTTCCCAATGAGCTGGTTATCCGACCTCGCGTTGAAAAAAGGTGCGTCCAGGGGTACGGTCAGAAAGATCTGCAACACGATAGCCCATTGGGGTCCGGCTATCGCCCTGGCATGTATGAGCGCCGTACCTACTGATGGTTATATATGGGCCATCGTCATCCTCGTTCTGGCAGTAAGTCTGAACGCTGGATCTTTATGCGGTTTCCAAATCAATCATATTGATCTCAGTCCAAACTTTGCCGGGACTATGATGTCCATCACCAATTGCATTGCCACTGTTACCTCTATTATCGCACCGTTGATATGTGGCGTTATCGTCACCGACGAGGTAATTATCCGTTCTCTTCTCGTATAATTTAACTATATCTACTTACGATTCCTACTCTTTCAGCCTTAATGAACTTACCTATAATTGCTTCACACACACACACACACACACACACACACACACACACAAACAATGAGAAAGTTTCTATCGAGAGATCTCTCGCTTTTCAGAGTAGCGTGTATCAGTGGAACATCGTGTTCTACGTCTCAGCGGCGATTTACTTCTTGGGTAACTTGGTGTTCGTGATATTCGGCAAGGGCGAGATACAATGGTGGAATGAGCCAGAGACTCGACGGCAGAAACAGAGAGGGAAAGAAGAGAACGAGACGCAGACTTGAAATTTAATGAAATTAATTCTGATACGCTCTTGTGGAATTTTTGTAACTTGCCACTAAACTAAGTCCCATGGCAAGTCAAAGTGTGTGAATGTGTGACTTTAAACCAGTTTGTAAGCCCAAAGTTAGGACTGGAGCTAATTTATATAACTCTTTGAAGCATTTTTTTTACACACGAATTCCTTGAAACTTAGTATACAGGGGGTTTTGGGGTTGCTGATTACGAATATGGAGTCAAATTTTCAAAATTCAAAATGGCAGATCCAACACGTCGTAGCACTAAATATGCAAAAATAGGCTTATTATTAGTCACTTGAAATTAAGTACTCCGAGGTTTTTAGGATCGCTGATTACGAATATAAAGTCGTCAAACTTTGTATTAATTTGCAATTAATTTGCAATCTTTTAAAATTAATTTTTAATTTATTTTTTGTAATATAAATCCGCCATATTGGATCTGCCATTTTAAATTTTTATATTTTTATTTTATATTCAAAATTATAGCGACTCAATCAAACTTTAATATCTGGTGTAAATCGAATGACTTTTTGCGATTTTGATTTCCGCCATTTTATATTTTGAAAATTTGTAAATTTTGACTTTAATTCGAAATTAATGAAACCCTCTAAAAACCCCCAAGTAAAAATACCTAGTTTTAGTATATCATATATAGACGAAATTTTCCATACAGCACAGAAGCCTGCAATCACATTGCAGGAATAACGTTGCAATAACATTGTAAATTGCAATGTAATGTTGTAGAGACACTACAGAGACATTGCAATTGCAACATTTTGTCGAAATCAGAACAATGCAAAACATTGCAGAAATATTATAAGAATAATTGAAAATATAATAAAATGTAATTTACTCTGTGTACGTGTGTGCACACACATACACAGAGAGAAAGGTTTCTTTAATTAGGTTTATGCTTTTTTAAAATTTGATTTGTAATTGTTTTTTAAGTTTGATTCAATTCATTAAATAAAATCTTCACCTTGTGTTTGGGCGGCGGTGTTCTTATTATTAACATTATTGCATTAATATTATATTATATTGTGTTAAATATACGAATCGGCATCAATTTTATATCATTATTAGATAATATTAGTATATTAATTAATATTAATTAATTAATTAATCTTTAATTAATTAATCTTTAATTAATTAATTAATTAATTAAAAATCTTGTAATAATATGCAACAACAATTGACATACAATGGATATTAATAACATTAATTAATATTAATTAATTAATATTAATTGTGGAGTTCTGTAGCCGTTCTTTATACCACTTACACCGGCTACCGTCGGCATCGGTAGCCTGTTCATTGGTTTAGCTTTGATTCTCGCCATTATCGGCTTTCCCTGAAATTCTCGAACCTCTTCACGTAAAAACCGGTAGGCCTTTTGAGCATCCTCGTCGGACTCGAACGTCACATACCACGAACTATTGTGAGCAAACTTGCACGAAATAAACCTCGGGCATCCCTCTCTAGAAAATAAATTCTTCACATCTTCTAACGGTGTGCTGTCTGGTATCTCACGAAGTATCACAATACATCGTTTGTGATTGGGCCTCACTTTCTGTCCCTCTTCATCAACTTGAACATTGGGAGACTCTCTCAGCACCTCTGTTATAATTAATTAATTAATTAATATTAATTAATGTTATTAATATCCATTGTATGTCAATTGTTGTTGCATATTATTACAAGATTTTTGAACACTATAAAGATGTGTTATATACAAGTATAAGTAAGAAGGAAGCGTCAGTGTCAGAGGATCACCATTAGTTCGTTCGATCATCGAGGTTAAGCATATCGTTTAGGCGCGGGTTAAGGCCCGGGCACATAGAAAAACTTAAGTAGTAAGACGTAAGCAGTAAGGAAATCAAAACGGTATGGATTCGCTAGTTACTGCTTACGTTTTGTCTTAAGTTCTTGACTGTGATTGGCTGATTTGTTTACTGCTAACGTCGTTTTTCTATGTGCCCGGGCCTTTACTACTCGGATTAGTGACCGACTGAGGTCTAGTTCCACAAACGTCAGTTAACTATTTTAACCTTAGGTTAACTCACTCTCGTCTCTTTCTAAAGGGGGACGTTAGTGTATGTGATATTTTTCAGCAAAAAAAATGTTTGACTTTGATTTTTCCGTATCATATTATTCTACAGGGCTTGGGCCAATTAGGTTTTTGGCCACATATTATTTACAGATAAATAATGTTTATTTCAATGTTTATTAAAGGAAGTTACATATACCCAGATAGCAAGGCATGTCTGAGCAAAATCACGCAAACCTGTGATTGTTTATGATGCTGGCAACTTGCCGTACATTTGCTTCAATTGATTTCGAGTAATTTAATATTTGAAGCAACACGCAGGCAACATTGGATATATGTATTGCCAGCAATTTGTCGGTAAGAGAGCAGCATCAAATTTACTTCGCGTTGCTAACAATATGACAGCATTGTGTGATCTTATGAATTATTACAGCAACATGACAGCAACAGCTAGATACCAAATTTTTGAATCAAACGATTTTAGACCGCAGCATAAGTTGCCAACAAGTTGCTGGCAAGTTGCTATACAAAATCGTTATATCGTGAAAGCATCAACTTGCCGACAAATGCGGACTCAGTTGCCACAATTCTGACAGCAACACATATTATGTTGTCCGCGGCAACATGCCAGCAACAATGCAGACACGTTGCTATCTGGGTATTAGCAATACATATATTTAATGTTGCCTGCGTGTTAATTGTTTCAAATATAAAATTGCTCGAAATCAATTGAAGCAAATGTACGGCAAGTTGCCAGCATCATAAGCAATCACAGGTTTGCGCGATTTTGCTCAGACACGCTTTGCTGTCTGGGTAGTTGTTGCATATTTCACTTTTGGCATAGTTTCCGGTAAAAAATTTGTTATATAAGAACATATTTAAATATATATAATCATATGATATTATATAAAATATTATATAAAATATGTCCATAATATGTCCATATATGTTTTTCAGTTAATTGTTAGCAATGAGTCACCAGACGCGTGTAAACAAGGCGCGAGATACATCATCTCAGGCGCGTCTGTACTATAATCGTCTTAAGCAATATATATGAAATAGAAAAATGGATAGTTAACAATTAAGAACAAAAAATTTTAAATTACTATTTTAAAATTATTATTATAAAAAACTTTTAATTAGACTGATTTTTATGCAATTATAAAGTAAAAGAACGCCTACAATTTCTATAGTTGTAAATAAATGTAATCAAAGTGAGAGACGCACATGTAGAATAATATAGACACGAAGAAGAATTGAATTATTTGGGATTATTGATTAATGTTTATCTTTGTTTTAATATCATCAAAGTGCTATAAAATTCCCATTCTTTCCATATCTTTCGGCAATAATGTTCGTTTTCCTGATATATACCCGGGAAAAAATGATTAGATATAATCATATATAATTATATCTGGTATATATATAATTATATATGTTTTTATATGGGGTCATATCTAATTATACATGGCCACATGTGCAATCAGTGGTCCCATATACAACCAGATATAGCACCATATCTACTTGTATATAAATGTATATAATTTTATGTGAAGCCAGATATAATGATATGTGAGTAGTGCACTCTACATATAATTAGATATAGTATTATATACAACTATATATGCAGTCATATATTGCCAGATATATTAATATGACTAATCTGGCGCTATATACAACCAGATATAGCACCATATCTAATCGTATATAAATGTATGTGAAGCCAGATAAAATGATATATGAGTAGTGCACCCTACATATAACTAGATATAGCATTATATACAACTATATATGAAGTCATATATAGCCAGATATATTAATGTGACTAATCTTGTCCTATGTACAACCAGATATAGCACTATATCTGTATAGATATAGATTCGCAAGTCATCATATATGCTGCAGATATTTAATCCTAAATTTAAAAATTTATTTGAATCGTTTATTATATATATTATAGATATTAAATTCAAAAATTCGTTACATAATATTATATAATTCAGTATTATAAAATAATATTGCAGGTCATGTGTGCGTATGGAACTTGCCCGGGAAAAAAAAATTATATATAATTATATATAAATATATATGATTATATATAATGCAATTATATATGAATTTTGTCTCTATATGATTATATATAATTATATATAATCATATATAATCATATATGACCATATATAGTCAATATATATTGGAAAAGAACTGTTAACTTCGATAATAAAGCATTGATAAATTAAGATGTATATTTTTTCAAAGGCTATAGAATCAAAAGTGAAATAATTTATTCCATATATTACAACTTGGCACTGCTTGACATGAGACAGTGCCGTGTCTCTTGATACCGTTTTTATACCACTGTCCGTCAAATTTTAAATACGAGAAACGAATCCTATCGAATATATATATTATATAAAAAGTTTCACATACATTTTGACATGATTATATATAAGTTCATATAATTTATATATAAAGTATATGTATAAGAATTAAGCATTTATCCAATGATTATATATGATTATATATAACCATATATAAACTTAAATTCGGATTAACCGATAGGTGGCATCCGATAGGATTTATTTCTCGTATTTAAAATTTGACAAACAATGGTATAAGAATGGTATCAAGAGACACCCCGAGAAAAAATGATTAGATATAATCACATATGATTATATAAAATCGACATTAGATATAATTAGATATAAAAAATGGCCCGATATAATTGTATATAATTGTATATAATTATATATAACCACATATAATTATATAACCATATATGGTTATATATAATTGTATGTGGTTATATGTAATTATATACAATTATATCGGGCCATTTTTTATATCTAATTATATCTAATGTCGATTTTATATATAATCATATGTGATTATATCTAACATAATAAATATTTTATATATATTAAAAAAGAATTCTGTTAACTTCGATTAAGGAATAAAGCATTGATAAATTTAGTGTATATTTTTTCAAAAGCTAGAATCAAAAGTGAAATGATTTACATATAACTTGACGCTGCTTGGCGTGAGATACTGCCGTGTCTCTTGATATCATTCTTATACCATTGTTTGTCAAATTTTAAATACGAGAAATAAATCCTATCGGATGCCATTTATCGGATAATCCGAATTTAAGTTTATATATGGTTATATATAATCATATATAATCTACATGGATAAATGCTTAATTCTTATATATATATATACTTTATATATAAATTATATGAACTTATATATAATCATGTCAAAATGTATGTGAAACTTTTTATATAATATATATATTCGATAGGATTCGTTTCTCGTATTTAAAATTTGACGGACAGTGGTATAAAAACGGTATCAAGAGACACGGCACTGTCTCATGTCAAGCAGTGCCAAGTTGTAATATATGGAATAAATTATTTTACTTTTGATTCTATAGCCTTTGAAAAAATATACATCTTAATTTATCAATTCTTTATTATCGAAGTTAACAGTTCTTTTCCAATATATATTGACTATATATGGTCATATATGATTATATATGATTATATATAATTATATATAATCATATAGAGACAAAATTTATATATAATTGCATTATATATAATCATATATATTTATATATAATTATATATAATTTTTTTTCCCCGGGCAAGTTCCATACGCACACATGACCTGCAATATTATTTTATAATACTGAATTATATAATATTATGTAACAAATTTTTGAATTTAATATCTATAATATATATAAAAACGATTCAAATAAATTTTTAAATTTAGGATTAAATATCTGCAGCATATATGATGACTTGCGAATCTATATCTATACAGATATAGTGCTATATCTGGCTATATATGACTTCATATATAGTTGTATATAATGCTATATCTAGTTATATGTAGGGTGCACTACTCATATATCATTATATCTGGCTTCACATACATTTATATACAATTAAATATGGTGCTATATCTGGTTGTATATAGCGCCAAATTAGTCACATTAATATATCTGGCTATATATGACTGCATATATAGTTGTATATAATGCTATATCTAGTTATATGTAGGGTGCACTACTCACATATCATTATATCTGGCTTCACATAAAATTATATACATTTATATACAAGTAGATATGGTGCTATATCTGGTTGTATATGGGACCACTGATTGCACATGTGGCCATGTATAATTAGATATGACCCCATATAAAAACATATATAATTATATATAATTATATATATACCAGATATAATTATATATGATTATATCTAATCATTTTTTCTCGGGACGGCAGTATCTCACGCCAAGCAGTGCCAAGTTATATGTAAATCATTTCACTTTTGATTCTAGCTTTTGAAAAAATATACACTAAATTTATCAATGCTTTATTCCTTAATCGAAGTTAACAGAATTCTTTTTTAATATATATAAAATATTTATTATGTTAGATATAATCACATATGATTATATATAAAATCGACATTAGATATAATTAGATATAAAAAATGGCCCGATATAATTGTATATAATTACATATAACCACACACAATTATATATAACCATATATGGTTATATAATTATATGTGGTTATATATAATTATATACAATTATATACAATTATATCGGGCCATTTTTTATATCTAATTATATCTAATGTCGATTTTATATAATCATATGTGATTATATCTAATCATTTTTTCTCGGGTACCTATTAATCGTTAGATACGACAATATATATGAATACTCGAAAGCGAATTTTTATCTAATAGAATAAATAGAACGTAAACACCGGCCAGCGTGATGCATAAGTCGTTAACGTTCGCGTTATCTTTATAGAACGTAGAAAAGATCGCGATTATTTATTAATCGCGATCGATTCGTAAATCTCAATAATGAAATCTCAATAAGTGAAAGAATAATTAAAACGTAGTCGCAGATTTTGTTAGGTATTTTTCCTTTCTTTTATCAAGCATATATATTCTGTCAACAAAACACATTTATTTCAAATCAATCATCAAATAATTTATATTGCACGCATCTTGACAATAGTGTTAAAAATTTTTTTTAATTACAGAACATATATAATTAATATAATCAGTATTAAATTAATAAAACTGTGTTGTTAACAGATAGTGATTCATCTCAAGTTTTGGATTCGCACATCTCTCATTTAAATTATGTATTTATGAAGTAAATATATATCTAACAGAGAAGATTATATATATATAAAATTTTTCTTTAAATAAAGAAATTTTTTCTCTTTAATTTAAGAAATATTTCTTCCTTCTTTATTATATATATTTTTCTTCTTATTTGTTGTGACCATCAAAATATATGAATTTACAATTTGGAGCAAATCTGTGTCATTCAATTATAGCACAATAACAGGGCGATAGTGCAATGATTAAATGTTAATTCTATTTGGGAGATTAGTAGAAGAAAAAGAGACTAATTATAACAAGGATATTGAGCAGGTGAATAATTGAGTAGGAATACATTTTGCTGTACAGTAATTTTTGATGTTAAAGAAGTGATAGCTGTTTATTAATATGACAACAAGACGTGCCGTTGTTTAAGCACATATTTGAGCGTAATATGGGTGGGAGAATCGGTTTTCGGTGTTAGTATAAAGCTACGTAGATACGGCCGATCTGTCACAGTCGTTTCTGCAATTTGTTTCAGTTTTAGCTTCGTTAGCAGTTCGTTATAATGGCATTGTCTCTGAGGAGGAAAGGGTCTCCATAGTATCTCCTTCTGGAAAGGATGAAAGTCCCACCGATTAAACCAAAAGGTGATCCATTAAATTATATATATGTATATACATATATATATATATATATATGTGTGTGTGTATTATATAAATAGTGCGTACAGATTAATATAATTTCTGTGCAAAAGAACAATTCTCCACAGAGAGAGGAAAATTTTCAAAAAATATTTCATGAATGAATCCATTAAAATGGAAGATCTCAGTGAAACTCAGAATTATTAAAGACTATCAATATGCATTTAATTTATTTACAAAAAAGATTTTCGAACGATCGTTTTATATACATTAAAAGAAAAAGATATACTGAAATATACATGTCTCAAAATTCTCGAATTATCAATTTTAATGACATATTCCTTAATAAATTTGGAGTTAATATCTTTTTAGCAAAAATATTTCATTTTTTTTAAATATTTTCATTTTCTCGTTATAATTCCAATATCAAACTGATTTATGTCCTTTCTTTTGAATCAAGTCTTATGTAATTGGTCACATGTTGATACTACAATGTTGATTGACGATCGCAGAAATGTGATTGAATTAGTATAGGCATGTCAAGTTTGATACATATTGCAGATAGGGGAAATTCTTATCGCAGTCTGATGACGATGCTAAATTGATTAAGCACGTTAAAATTGTCAAGCGAAAAGCTTTTGCAATTTAATTTCTTACAATAAAAAAAATTCCTATAATTTCGATTATCCAAGCTTTTAGAATCTTCTCTGATTTCTTCTTTATTGCTAAAGCAATCTTTGAAATTTTCTGCCTTTCCAACAATCTTACAAATTTAATTAGAGTAAGTATAATAATTAAAAGATATCGAAATTTGAAATGAGAAATGATATATTTTTTTCAATAATCAAGTGACACGCTGGTGTCTCGTGATAAGTGTACGTGCAGCGAGACACAATCCGTCTACACGCGAGCCGATGAATTGAGAGACCCTTAGATTATTGAATCCCAATAACGGCTGAATCGATCAAGTTCTGAGTAGGCTCAAGTTTGGGTTTGAATTATATAATAAAGGTATTTTAATTAAACTGTTGCTGCAAAAATGTAATGAATATTAAATAAGCCTGAAACAAATGCTTGAAACAAATTCAATACTGTTGCTGAGCATTTGCGGACGCAGTTTTACATATGTTATTTGTGCAAACACTCGTCACGAGTTTATACACATATTCACGTAAATATGACAGGTGTTTTGCTATCTGGGTACGGATGCATTTTGATATTCACTGTCAGTACTGAAAATTTATAATTTACGTCACGTATATCGAAATGCAGCTTATTTAACATGCTAGACTGCGAGTTTCCTTATATTGGTCGTATATTCGTGTTCTCAAAAAGTATGTAGTACAGCTGCTATATTGCACATGTGTCTAATAAGCTCACGAAGAATGTCATTTATGTTCCTGTAAGCATATGTATAAATGCAATATGCTAATGAATTGTGTTAGTATGATTAAATTGATTATAAATTTTGTAATGAATTGTGTTAGTATGATTAAATTGATTATAAATTTAATTATATATATGTATATGTGATTGTGCTGTTCTAACTTTGATTGAGACTGCGTTTCAAGTCCGAAAATAACGGCGTGTGGTTTGCCAATGTGAAGAATTGCACGTAAAATTCACGCGAATAATATTATTGGGCAACCAAGATCCAGTCCTGATCGTTTAACGACGTTTTCCTTAATTTGATTGTACATCATATACGGTCGTATATGATGTAGGGGAGACCGGGGCCTAACCGTCAGTTTTTTTTCGGTGCCGATTTTTAACAAGAAAATAAATAATTTTAGTTAAATGTGGTATACCACTGTAAAGAGTGAACCTTTAGCTACAAAATTTATATAGGAAATTTTTATCTACGTCGCTTTGTTTAACCGGTATAGAGCAAAAACGACAACGGTGGAAAAATTGAAATCTCAAAAATGCCGGGGTTTAACCGTCACACTGCATTTTCAATACATATACGTACATCTAATCCTGAAAAATGATAGGATACATCTTAATAATTGTTTTTTAAGAGAAAAATATAAAAATTTATTCAAAATTTTTATGCGAAACAATATTAAAAAATAGTTACAAGGGTTCCTCTTTCCGCAGAAGTCACTCGCCCGACTTGTTTCACTCCTCGACGTCCGATGACTCTATTCGGTGTCTGAACGGTTGTAATTCCCGTCTCATCCATATTCCATATGCAGTGAGCCTGGAAATGTCCGAGAATGCCTTGAAAATGCACCCGGACTGCTTACTGACGGATTAACCCCAAACACAAGTTTCAGGTTTGATCGCCCACGAAATATTAGACATCAACGATAATGAAAAAACTACACTGGATTCGTGTTCAGCATGCATTACTCTTTATAATCACGTACCTCGAGATTTGGAGAGCAAATATTATTGCAGATATTACAAAATTTCCACGCGCAAAAAATGTAACTTTCACCTTCCGAAAACACGTTTGCCCTCGTAAAAATCATAACACGGCAGGTAACCTGCCGAAACTCCGTTGGTCACATTGGTACCATAAGCAGCGTTTACAATGTTAATAGCGAGTTCGCACAATATACATCAGGTTCCGAGATATTTGATTTGACGGTTCAACCCCGGCGACGGTTAGGCCCCGGTCTCCCCTACTTAGTTTTTTACTTTACTTTTTACTTAGTTATTGTAAGGGAAGGTGCTGTACCCCCGAACACTTTTAAGTTTTTGATTTTTCTGAGCCATATACTACGTTTACGCGAGCGTTATTTCTGTAATAACTTACGATAATTCACTCGTTTACGCGGAGTAAATTATCGTAAAAATTACTACAAAATCCCGTTTACGCGAACGAATTAAGTTACTACAGAAGTAACGCTCGCGTAAACGTAGTAATAGTTTTAATTAAAAAATTTTGAAAAAAATGTATTATTAAAGTACATGTATATATATTTTAGTATAAAAAAACCCAAATTTGTATTATCATCTGGTAAGAGAATACAGCAATTTTTTATAATTGGAAATTTTGTTTCAAGGTACAGCAGCTTGATGTACCTTGGAACACTCCGTTTTGTACCTTGGAACACCTATGAAAAATTTTAATTAAAAAAAAAGTAACTCTTTTCAAAGAAATATAATATTTTATTAAATTTAGTTACATCTTGGTCAATTATTAAACTGAAAATGATAATCAAATCTAACGAGATAAATCATTATCGTCATAAATAAAAACAATTAACCGTTTATAAATTTTATAAGTAAACTTGCGTGTCTTTCTTAAACTGCTTTTATTTTTCTCTCTAATAAAATATTTATTAATAAAATAAAACAAAAAGACAAAAATAAAAATAAAATATAATAAAATAATATCAACGCTTACTTCTAATAAATTACACAGGACCACAAAAAATTTTTTTTGAAAAGCAACTGGGATCAGAGTAGGTGTTTCTTATAGATTTTGGGTCACTGAATCCGAATTCGTAAACCGTTTTGCTCCATCACGTCTAGATTTTTAGATAATCGAGAAAAATAGCGGAAAATCTGTGAAAATTGAAATAAACATTTAAAGAAAGAGCAAAAGTATAACATCAAAGAAAGAGAAAAAGTATAACATCAAAATGCGGTCGCAGAACTGATTTAAATATATTTTAGTAAGTTAAATAAAGTGCAAAAAAGGAGGATGTTAAAAAAGGGACGAATTTCGCCCAAAAAGGTGTAAGTAAAAGAAATAGTGTTTTTTGTAGATCTTGATCTCCTGAATACGATAAAGCTAATAAAAAGTTCGTGGTGCTTGGGGAACACCTTGAAAATTGAGCATAAACGTGGTGTATTTACAGAAATTCGGATGAGATATATGCTATATCATAAAATGTACTGGTGAAAGATTTGTTGGGGAGAGGGAAAAGGGGGAAGAAAGAGTGTTTTGTGTGCGTGTGTGTGTGTATGTGTGCGTGCGCGAGTGCGGGTGCGTGTGCGGGTACGCGTGTGTGCGGGTGTGCGCGTGTGTGTACGCGGGTGCGGGTGTGCGCGTGTGTGCGCGGGTGCGTGTGTGTGTGTATGTGCGCGGGTGCGTGCGTGTGTGTGTGTGCGTGTGTGCGTGTGTGCGTGCGCGGGTGCGGGTGCGTGTACGTGTGTGTGTGTGCGTGCGCGGGTGCGGGTGCGTGTGCGTGTGTGTGTGTGTGTGCGCGGGTGCGGGTGTGCGCGTGTGTGCGCGGGTGCGGGTGTATGTGTGCGCGTGTGTGTGCGCGGGTGCGTGTGTGTGTGTGTGCGTGTGTGTGCGTGCGTGCGGGTGCGGGTGCGGGTGCGGGTGCGGGTGCGCGGGTGCGGGTGCGGGTGCGGGTGCGGGTGCGGGTGCGGGTGCGGGTGCGGGTGCGGGTGCGGGTGCGGGTGCGGGTGCGGGTGCGGGTGAGAGTGCGTGTGCGGGTACGGGTGTGTGCGCGCGTGCGCGTGTGTGCGAGTGTGCACACACCCGCACACACGCGCACACACACGCGCACACCCGCACACACCCGTACCCGCACACGCACCCGCACTCGCGCACGCACACATGCACACACACACGCACACAAAACACTCTTTCTTCCCCCTTTTCCCTCTCCCCAACAAATCTTTCACCAGTACATTTTATGATATAGCATATATCTCATCCGAATTTCTGTAAATACACCACGTTTATGCTCAATTTTCAAGGTGTTCCCCAAGCACCACGAACTTTTTATTAGCTTTATCGTATTCAGGAGATCAAGATCTACAAAAAACACTATTTCTTTTACTTACACCTTTTTGGGCGAAATTCGTCCCTTTTTTAACATCCTCCTTTTTTGCACTTTATTTAACTTACCAAAATATATTTAAATCAGTTCTGCGACCGCATTTTGATGTTATACTTTTTCTCTTTCTTTGATGTTATACTTTTGCTCTTTCTTTAAATGTTTATTTCAATTTTCACAGATTTTCCGCTATTTTTCTCGATTATCTAAAAATCTAGACGTGATGGAGCAAAACGGTTTACGAATTCGGATTCAGTGACCCAAAATCTATAAGAAACACCTACTCTGATCCCAGTTGCTTTTCAAAAAAAATTTTTTGTGGTCCTGTGTTATTTAAGCATCTTTTATCAAACAATAAAATTTTACATTATATATTTTTGTTGCTTTTCTCATTGTCAGTGAGATACTTTCAGTTCCTAAAACTGCATTTACAGCAGATATCAGAGCAGATATCAGCTCCAGCATCCGGCCTTAGCCTTTTTATTCCACGTTTACTACGTGGCATGGTAGCTATAATACAAACAAATAGTTTTCAACTACTCTATAGCTGTCAGTAAAAATGGAAAAAATTGTAGTTAAACAAATAACTTAAAGTTATATAAAGATAACAATCAGCTAATATACTTTTGAAATAGCGTTCCAAGGTACATCAACCGTCATGTTCCAAGGTACATAAAAATCAATTTCTAATAAAATAAATGGTGCAAGTAGAAACTTGCACATTGCTTCCTCATGCAATTGTTTATTTATAGTTCTTAAGCTTTTATTTTATTCGATGCATAATTATTAGTATTTATTTATTTGTTTTGGCTTCCTCATAGAGAAAGCTTTGTGAGCGAATTTTTACCACAAGTATATGAAATAGGGGTAGAATTTTCCAGGGAGTGCATCACCCGTAAGAATTATAAAAATTAAAAAAAACGTTATTAACTTAAAAACTATTGGACCGAATTTGTATTAAAACCATATAAAATAGGGGTAGAATTTTCCGGCGAGTGCTATAGAGTGTGTAGTTTTTCGTTACCGATGTTCTGGAAACCGATTTTTAAATTTTTCTAATTCTTACGGGTAAACAAATTAAAAAAATCGGTTTCCAGAAAATAGATAACGAAAAACTATACATTCTATAGCACTCCCCGGAAAATTCTACCCATATTTCATATACAATTCGTTAAGATTTGGTTGATTAATTCTGGAGTTATAGAAATTTCGGTAAATTTGGCACATACACACATACACACATACACACATACACACACACATACATACATACAGACATTTTTTAAAATTACAATTTTTTGACGTTTTAGAACATTCTGAACACATTCAGAAAAACAAATAAAAAAAATTTTTTTTTTACGAAAACAGCTTCCTCTATGAGGAAGCAAAATTAGTTAACATCTTATAGGTTTATAAATGAGGTTATAAATAATTTACTACATTATTCTACATATTTGACACATTCTTACTAGCCTTGGCTGATAACTATATCTTCATTATAAAAAATTACAAAAATCACAGTACAAATCTCAATAAAGGACCCCGCACCATTCTTATGGGAAAATGTCTTTCTGCGGATTTGGCTAATTTTTGGATATGTTGTAGTTCTAGTCATTCTGAACAAATGTCCCAATGGGCACAACTTGATCCTATGTTCCTATGAACCGTTTCCGCGCTATAAGCCCTGGAAGGCCCAGATTTGACATGTAAAGGTATAAGCTTTTCGACTCGATATATGTGACCCTCGGTCTAATGTGTGTGTGTGTGTGTGTGTGTGTGTGTGTGTGTGTGTGTGTGTGTGTGTGTGTAGGTGTGTGTAGGTGTGTGTGTGTGCACTGAACCAAAACTGTACATGAATGCAATAAAAGCATTCTCATTGTAGTAATAAAAAATTTATTAAAATTGGTCCAATGAGTTATTTTATTATCATAACACAGACACACACAAAAAAATGTGCGGAGCCAAAAAAGCGACCTATATAGCATTGTAGTATTCGTCGAGCATAGTCGAAATCCAAATTTTTGGAATTTCCTGCTTACCAGTTTTTTTTTATTTGATCTTGAATTTTGGGTTTAGGTTGAATTCTTCCAAGTTGGCTACTAAACATCTGAAATCGTTTTTTTGAGCTGTAAAGTGGATTTTGTTATAGCTTTTATGTTAAAAAAGATTTTCCTGAGTGTCGGTCGCGAAAAAAATTTTTTTCGCAAAAGTTATTAACAATAAAAGTATCATGTTACAACACGATCAACATTTTTCTCGTGAACGGCTAAACGGATTTTAACAATTCTGACGTCAATTTTTTTATTTATAAACGTATGTACATTCTAGAAATATGCTTTTGGATATACAAACATCGAATTTGTTTATAAAAATATTAATTGTTTATAATTTTATACTTTTTTTTCCATTTGAAAGTCAATTTTCACTGCACGTTATTGTACATTTTTTATGAAGACATATTTTTAGTCAGATTTCTTCGAATATCGTGTTCTCTTGTTTTCAAAAGACCTGCATAAAGAATTTCTTTTGCGTTTCAATTTTTCTACAGGTACACAACATGTTCTGAGTGCTCACGCGTCACACTGAAAAATTTATACGAGGTGTGATGATAGGAATTACACAGTATTTCTTTTAGCATTTCTCTCCAGGAAAAATGTAAAACGACGTGCAGTAAAAAAATTTTTTAAGTAGAAAATTTTTTTATTTGTTTATAAACAATTAATATTTTTATAAACAAATTCGATGTTTGTATATCCAAAAGCATATTTCTAGAATGTACGTTTATAAATAAAAAAATTGACGTCAGAATTGTTAAAATCCGTTTAGCCGTTCACAAGAAAAATGTTGATCGTGTTGTAACATTATACTTTTATTGTTAATAACTTTTGCGAAAAAATTTTTTTTCGCGACCGAAACTCGGGAAAATCTTTTTTAACATAAAAGCTATAACAAAATCCACTTTACAGCTCAAAAAACAATTTCAGTAGCCAACTTGGAAGAATTCAACCTAAACCCAAAATTCAAGGTCAAATAAAAAAAACGAGCACAGTAACAACTGTGCCGCAAACAACGTAGAACTACGTCAACTGTCACTATTTCATGTTAAAGTATTCAGCGAAGGAAAGTAGACGTAGGGCTACGTCAACTGTTACTATTATTTAGCGAAAGACAGTTGACGTAGCCCTACGTCTACTTTCCTTCGCTGAATACTTTAACATGAAATAGTGACAGTTGACGTAGTTCTACGTTGTTTGCGGCACAGTTGTTACTGTGCTCGTTTATTTTTTAAAATTTAGCTTTGTTTTCTAAAAAAATTTTAGTACTGGTTTCATAAAAGTAAGGTAAAGAGGATACCGATTTATGCTTAAATAAAGTATAAGTTATACATGTATTCTTATATATCATCATTAAAAAAAGGTTGGTATTGAATTTGGCGAAGATCGTTGAAGGGGTAACCGATTTCTGCAAGAAATTTATACTTAACACTAATGACAACTTATTTATTACTCTACAATTATTATTTTCGAAAATATAACAAAAAACTACACAACCGGTTTAAAAAAAATCGGTATTGAAAAATTAACCCATAAGTTGTCTTTCGATAGCTTATATATTATAGTCTCATTTTCTCTCTAAAGTCTATGAAGTCTCCAAAAGGGGTTACCGATTTCTATCTTTTTTAGATAAAAATCGATAACCCTTTCATTATTAGCAATTTTACTAAAATTGGCATCGAAAACTAAGAATACGCAACCGGTTTAAAAAAAATCGGTATCGAAAAATTAATTCCACCACCGCCATTCCCGAAAAATTCTACCCCTGTTTCATATATAATTCTTTAAAATTTAGTCTATTAACAAATGAGTAATTAGCGGAAAACATTGCAAAAAAAAATTGGTAACCCCTTTTGGAGACTTTATAGACTTTAGAGAGAAAATGAGACTATATAAGCTATCAAATGACAACTTATTTATTACTCTATGATTATAATTTTCGAAAATATAACAAAAAACTACGCAATCAGTTTAAAAAAAATCGGTATCGAAAAATTAACCCCACCACCGCCATTCCCGGAAAATTCTACCCCTGTTTCATATATAATTCTTTAAAATTCGGTCTATTAACAAATGAGTAGTTCGCGGAAAACGTTGCAAGAAAACGTTGCAAGAAAAAAATTTACGGAAATTAAAACAATCACGTACATTTTTTTAAACAGAAATCGGAAACCCCTTTCTTATTAGCAATTTTTCTAATTTTATTACATTCTTTAGTTCTTTTTTTTTACCCCTATTTCATATATAATTGTTTAAGATTCGGTCAATTAATTCCCGAAAAATTAGAAAAATTACGCAACCGGTTAAAAAAAATCGATATCAAAAAATTAACCCTACCACCGCCATTCCCGGAAAATTCTACCCCTGTTTCATATATAATTCTTTAAAATTCAGTTTATTAACAAATGAATAGTTCGCGGGAAACTTTGCAAGAAAAAAATCGATAACCCCTTTTGGAACTGTTATAGACTTTAGAGAGAAAATGAGACTATATAAGCTATCAAATGACAACTTATTTATTACTCTACGATTATTATTTTCGAAAATATAACAATAAAAAAATCGGTATCGAAAAATTAACCCCACCACCGCCATTCCCGGAAAATTCTACCCCTGTTTCATATATAATTCTTTAAAATTCGGTCTATTAACAAATAAGTAGTTCGCGGAAAACGTTGCAAGAAAACGTTGCAAGAAAACGTTGCAGTCGTGCACCCGAAGTTACCCCCCCCCTCCGGGAAAGACGTAGTTCTACGTTAAAAAACTGGTAAGCAGGAAATTCCAAAAATTTGGATTTTGACTATGCTCGACCAATACTACAATGCTATATAGGTCGCTTTTTTGGCTCCGCACATTTTTTTGTGTGTATCTGTGTAATGATTTAGGGTTTATAAAAGAATAATTTGAATATTAAACTATTACTACAATTCATTGTAACAATAAATATGTACATACATTGAAAAATCTGCCATGGATTTATTATAATAACGGAAGACTTTATTGAGTCAATGAAAAATCTTTCTTCGATATTTCGATACATTGGTTCAATGAATTCGGTTATTGAGCCAATGTACAAACTTTATTAATTTATAAAATAATACGTTAATATGATGAATGTATTTTATCATTTCTATGAAATTTTATGGTACACATTTAATGAATGAGTTTTTTGTTTCCATTGAACACGTTCATTGGAAGAATGATACACTTGAGTATAGTATATTAATAAACAGTGATTTGTTATATTAATGAATCCAATTATTTGTTAATGAAAAATATTCAATGTTATATTATATTATTAATTAAAAGTTCATTGTATCAATGAATTTCAAGTCAATGAGCTTCATTCATAGATACTACAAACAATATTTTTTTCAGTGTGTGTGTGTGTGTGTGTGTGTGTGTGTGTGTGTGTGTGTGTGTGTGTGTGTGTGCAGAATTGTGTAGGTTTATATATGCGAACGTGAGTTCCGTGCCATATTAACGTATAGTAAGGGCTCAGACACAATGAGAAAAATAAGGAATAGGATAAAGGAATAAGGAATAAGGGAATGTCGCATCTCACTTCAGTACACGTACATTAAAGTGAGATGCAACATGCCTTATTCCTTATTCCTTTATTTTATTCCTTATTTTTCTCATTGTGTCTGAGCCCTAATGCGTCACGCTTTTCCCACTTTGCCGTCTATGCGCAAACAGCAGCTAAGCAGCTAGACAGTGTGTATTTGGATTTGATATGCACAGATACTAAAAGGTATACCATTCAACATGTATAGAGACAGGATTATATAATGTATAGCAGTTATGAAGGTGGGAATATGTAAAAGTGGATATAGTAGTTTTTTTTATAAGTACATGATATGCTATTATCCAACGTGATACGCATGAACATTTGGTAGACATGTTCATATCCTCAAGAGTATTTGTTAGTATTTGGCACAGACTATGTGCAACATCTGATATATACTCCGTCCAGCGAGAGAATATCCTCGGTCTGCGCATAAGCGGCAAAGTGAGAAGAGCGTGACGCATTACTATACGTTAATATGGCACGGAACTCACGTTTGCATATATAAACCTACGCAATTCTGCACACACACACACACACACCCACACACCCACATCCACACCTACACGCACGCACGCACGCACGCACGCACGCACGCACGCACGCACGCACGCACGCACACACACACACACACGCACGCACACACACACACACTAGGCCGAGGGTCATATATATCGAGTCGAGTCTATACCTTTACATGTCAAATCTGGACCTTCCAGGGCTTATACCGCGGAAACGGCTCATAGGATCAAGTTGTGCCCATTGAGACATTTGTTCAGAATGACGAGAACTACAACATATCAAAAAATTAGCCAAATCCGTAGAAAGACATTTTCCCATAAGAATGGTGCGGGGTCCTTTACTTTACGCGTCATAAAATACAAAAGTCGATATAACTTACGTGTAAATAATTGCAACTGTTGGGATATATGGATTTCACTGGAATAAGCGTGAACCACGTGTTAAAGTGAGAGAGAAAAAAGAACACTTTATTTGAGTCACTTTTGACACAAAACAAAAATATATAGTTCTAGCAGTGTTCGCACAAATGTAGTGAATAGTTTGCTTCTAAACAGTTTAAACAATACTTCGATTACTTATAATACTTATAAACTTCGATTGCACCGATTTTTGCCGATAAATAAATTTTACTTCTCGCCGAACCGTTACACATGTTCGCTCTTTGACTTTACGGAAGCAAGTGATTCTAAACGAGGATGATCTATCGCTCTTATTAGTATTGATTGATACCAGCAGAGTGCGTAACTTGCCGGGTTACGATTACTCACTTTCATCTATCGAGAAATTGCGCGCTTTACGAAAATTACTTATTTTTAACAGCAACGACAGAAAACTACAGATTTAAAGAGATTATCAAATAACTCAACAATTAATACTATAAACTATCGCCAGATGCGAACACTATTCGATTATAACAGAGTGTTCCAACGTACAGCTGTACCCAAGGTACAGCACCTTCCCCTATATTATACACTAACAACGTTTTTGATAAAAAAGTGTAGAAAACGTGGAGCATACATATATTGTACATATGAAAATTTGTTGGTTTTTTTTGTAAACAATGGATATTAGTTTCCTTTCAAATGGTCGAATTGGAAGTTAACTTTCAGTAAGTGACAAACCGTCAATATTTTACATTTAATTTAATTTAATTTCCTTTTATGTATTTCTTCTATAATTGTACCGATCTCTCGAGACCAGAGATGAGATCGAAATGTATATATAAGACCCGCCACCTACAGATTTAATATTGATGGATGCATTTCGTGGTGTTTGAAACAAAACTCGAATATTCTTAGGCAATTCTACATGCCCATGTTTTCTCAGGATTGTAAGTAAATCGTGTGAGGGTCTCTAAATAAACGGCACTCAGCGTAAGGAGTGAATATGTAACTTTACTTGGAGATATCAAAACAAAACTGTACGGACCGAATACGTCTGTTCCCTGCGTTCGCCCGGATATCTCTCCTCTCGTCGCCTGTGTATTACTTCGCGTGCGTCCTTTCGCGGTATCCTTCCGCGTGATAACACATGATCGCCTTACGCTATCGCTACTCTACATAGAGCGCGAAATTAAACTAGCCTCACAATCGTTAGCAGTCTTATGCAATGTTACAATCAATAATTAATTTTTGAAAATCTTTCCATAAAGTAATATTATTCGTAATATTATTTATGTAATATTGTTATCTTAGAGATGTTATCTTCTACTTCAACGTTTTGTTCTTCGTTCTTTTGTTTCAGCTCCACTTGTCATTTATATTCGAACATCCTTCTTGGCTTGTTTATATTCCAACATCCTTCGTATACTTTTTTTAAAATTCATTTACTTATAATTACCTCTAGTACTTGAGATTAATCTTTATCCAAGATTAATTTTAACGTTGTAATGATAGTCATTTCTAATTTGCCTTTAAATTTCAATATTCTGCAAAAACAATATGCTTTTGTTTAGATTATAATCAATGTTTTGATCGGCTTTCCTTATAGTTCGTCGAAAATTCTTGAATTTCGTCCGGAAAATTAAACAAATTTTTAAATGATAAGCGTCGAGTATAACTTATTTTTTCTTTTAATACAATAAACTTCTGAAATAGTGAGAGACTCTTGGTGCCTCTATAGATTATATAATAATATTTATCAAATTTAGATAATTGAATAAGAAAATTCCCGAAAATTCTAAAAATAAGTATTTATTAATTTGTTAATATCAAGCGATTTTTGTTCGTTATTGGAATAAAATGATGTTCTCGTAGGTATCCTTGGGATCAGGCATCTGCAGGTGCTGCTGCTGTTCCTGGCCACGTGCATCGCATACAGTCTCAGGGTTGCGATGTCAGTGGCCATAGTACCGATGGCGAACGCGAGCACCGCGAATCCTGACATCGAGGTAAATTACGTAATTATGTCTTTTTATCGGCTTGAAACCGGTGACTCAAATACCGACGCTCGGATAATTTGAAACACTAGAAACGTTCTTGTAGTGATTGTTAGATGAACATAAGCATGCTTCGTTACATAACATCAACTCGATGAACTCAATATTGTTGCTTGGGAAACTTTGTGTGTGTATTATAGAATATTCTTTTCTTTATATTCGTAGTTTCTCGCAACTATTAATTTAGATTAACGGTACACGGAGAAAAAGTTACGGTTGCTACAACAGAATAATAATGTTAATTTTCGCCCATCCATACAAAAGGGTTATGGAAACCATAGTACTCTGGAAGTGACCTATATGGTTGCCCTAACCTTAGTGAGGGTAGCTACTATATGGATGTTGCAACCATAATATATGGATGTTACAACCATAATGAACAAATATTCACCCGACAAAAAAAATTATTTATTTCGAAATTTTATTACTATTTTTTAACTAAATTTGTTTCTTAAGATGCATCTATGATTATAAATATTTTCTCGTATTTGAAAAAAACACTTACCTTGGTGGGATTCGAACTCGGGACCTCTGGATCGTGAGCCAACTGCCTTACGTGGTAGACTACTTCTTAATTTAATGTAAGTGTTATATATAGTCTACATATGTCATAATCAGCGCAAATATATAATTTTTCAAAAATCATCTTAAGAAACAAATTCAGTTTAAAAAGAGTAATCAAATTTTGAATTGGATATATGATATAATATTTCTTAATGTCGGGTGAATGTCAGAAACCAGTGTCGGCTCATTACGAAATTTTGTGTTCGTAAATATATTTATGAAAAAAGTATATTTATAAAGTTAAAACATCCTTATCAAATCCACTTTATTCTATGCAGAAATTCTTTTGCGCGCGCAATGGAACTAAACTCTCAATCATGCAGTGATTCAGTGCTGTACCGTGCAGCTATATCTTATGGATCTCTCAACCATAATACTTGTGCTGCAGACCACATAAGAGAGATAGCAATAATCCTTTGGTTGAGGCAACCATATACGAGGGTATTGTAACCGAATGTCACGTATCGTAAGAACTACAGTTATGAAAACTGTATAAATGAGCATATCTTAACAGCTACATTCAATGTAATATCAATTTAACTTGAATTCACATACATTTCTTTTTCAATCATAGAGAATGTTGTTGTAACAACCGTAGCAATTTTCTCCGTGTACATATTTCGTGCGCGAGTTTACATCTCTGGGTGACGAAAATGTTGAATTTGATCAATTAGAATAAATCTCGGATCTTCGTGGATATGGCATACTGTAAATGACGCACTTGCAACGATTGAAATATTCTTGACGTATTCTTTTAAGTACTTAAATTTGTGCTATTAAATTTTACGTTCAAGATGTCGAACTTCATAGTTGATTTGTCGTCGATGTATTAGGAGTATAAAAAAGTTCTCGGCTTTTTTTTCACAAAATTCAATTTTTATTTGAAAACTTACAGAAAGAGCTGCTGTGCAAGCTCCTTTTCAGTTTGTGCGGTGTTTTGATCGAGTAATGCTTGCAGTTCGTCCGTTTCAAATTGGGGAGGGCGTCCAGCACGCGAATGGTCTTCAAGATCGAAATTTCCTTCGCGAAATCGTTGATACCATCTTTTACACGTAGAATGTGTTACGACATTCTCACCATATGCAGCACAAATCATTTTAGTGGCTTCAGCAGCGTTTTTCTTCAAATGAAACGCAAAGTGGATGGAAAATCGAATATGCTCTTTTGTCATTGCCATTGTAAACACCACCGATTTGTAAAGTTATATGCATCAAATGCCAAACTGTGTGGCATTTTGAAAAGCTATATGTCAGCACTTTCAAACCGCAAAAGAGCGGGAGAATAACTAAAATTTAAAATGTAGTTTCGATTTCATGAAATCTAAAGCCGAGAACTTTTTTATACTCCTAATAAATCAAGTTGTATACAGTTGAAGAGATATTTGAATTATTAAATTTGCCTGATCGAGCGTAACTGCTTACGTCGGTTTTTACCAGTCGTAGAATGTCCCGTAAATTCGCGATCGCGCCGATCACCGTTCTGGAATCTGTGTCGGAGGAAGGAAATTTTCCTCGATTGTCCGCGGATTCGAGGGAGTAAAGTGCATCTGGTGGAGCTTGGCGCAATGAAATGCTTTTCTTCTTCGAGCGCGAGATTAATCGCGGTAACCGGATAAATCTCGCTGCAGTTGACGAGACTCTTTTCTTTACATTGATCCTCCGTAGAATATAGCAAAGCTGATACATTCACTTCTGTACGACGCGACGCGGACATCTTGCCGCACATATACACGGATCTCAACTGATTGTGAGCAGATAAGGGCTACCGTTGTCTCTACAAGGCCACTAATTAGGATCAATAATGAATTGTTAGATTGTAATCGCCGTCATTGTTTCTTCGATTGTCGTGATAAACTTCACTGATTTGTTTCAATACTTTTAAAGTCTTGTTCATGCTGAAAGGTCAAGAAAAATTTGGACAGCATATAAGATGATTATGATTAAAATTTAAGCAAGACGTTCTCTAAAAGTCGAAGAGTGAAATATCATTAAAAACGAGTGAAACGCATGCAAGTGTAACGAAAAGTGAAAACTGAGCCTGTGCACTTTGAATAATTCGCCACTCTAAGAAAGAGTAAAGTTGCGTTCTATAAGTTGGAGTGAAATTGCACTTCATTTGAATGAAAGGACACTCTTTTCGAGTATAGTAGATCAGTGTCCACAGGAGTGAATTATGTCTCTGCAATTTTTAGAGGAAAATTTCATTCTGTTAGAGTCATTTGTCAGTTGATCTTTAGTGAAACGTGATTCACTATAGCTTTAAAGTGAGATTGTATCACTCCGGTAGAGTAGCCGCTGTAAAAATTTGAGTGAAAAATTCACTCCTATCTATGAGTGCATTTACTCAAATTGGGGTAACCACCCTCTCTTTTGGAGTGACTATTGCAGTCACTCTAATAATTTAGAGAGCAACTTACAATAATTAACAGAATTTTGACCACTATGCGAAATTACACATTTAATGTATAATTGCATACACACACACACACAATTAAAATAATATATCTACACATCATAAAGTAGTTCTTTCTGCCACGAGCGCGGAAACAGTTCAATCTTAAGATATACATATATAATTTTCAAGTGCAGTTCAGGTACATTTTCTCTTTTTACGCGCGCATTAATGTGTGTGTGTGTGTGTTTTTTAAATTTTATTTCATATGTATGTAACAGGATACAAAAATCATTAAAAGTTATTTCAGACACCTAAATATATTGTCTTGCATAATTTCCACTATACACTGAGAAAAAAATGTTGTTAATTTGACTAAACTCGTTTAGTTGTAGTGATTTGTTTAATGTAAATATTAATATATTTAAATCAAATATACGTGAGTAATATCAAGAAATATTTTATTTTATTTTATACTAGCTGGTTACCCGGGCTTCGCCCGGGAGTCGTTTTTCTTAAAATCGAGATTATGTGTTCATCGCGAGCGAGCAATCTCAAAATTCCCTAAAAAACGCTAGGGTAAACCAAAGGATGATGTCGTTAATCGGTAAGTGAAATATCGGAGAAGCGAAAATGACTCAATAGTGTGAAACTTGAGTAGAAAAAGACCGGTTACAACATGTTTAATCCATGAAATCATTTATGCGGTCCATTTTGAAATTAGAAACATTTAGTTATGATTCAAATTACGAATATCAATTTCATCCGAAAGTAATAATTTGGAAAATTGATCCAATATGTGATCATTGTTAAGCAAAAAAGTTTAAAACTTAAGCATCTAAAATGTGTTATTCATGTGTAAAAGTTAAACTACCGTTTTTAAATCAACCCGACTCCTTATGGAACTCCTTTAAGAAAAACGACTCCCGGGCGAAGCCCGGGTAACCAGCTAGTTAAGTATATTATTGTTTTTATATATATTTATATACTTTGCCCAGTATATAGTATATAAATCTGCGTTAAAATTTGTAACTTATAAAATTCTATACAAAAAACGTTCTATATTTTTTTCTCAGGATCAATCATTTTCGTGTTCGACATTTTATAAAGTTTCAACTTTTATACATCTCAGAGATAATATATTCCACACCACCTCGGAGGTATAGTGTTAGGCGCGTTTTTTTTAACGTGGTGTCCCTAGTAGGCCTAATCCAGTGTTTTTTTTATATAACGTTTTTTGGATAGAATTTTTTAAGTTCCATTTTTTGTATTAAACTATTTTTAATGATTTTTCACTAATTGTAATGCAGATAGGTGAACTAAATATGTATTTTATTTGTATATTATAAACTGTACTCCGACAAAAATCACATTTCAATGTTACTTTAATGCTTGTTTTCCATTATCTATATTTTTCTATATATATTTATTTATCTGTCTTTTATAATGACGTTGATTCTACTTGTTTATTAGTTGATCATTGGATTTGTTTTTTAATCGTTAAAAACCTCTGTGAAAACAACATTGCGAGTTTTATTGCTCTCATCAGGAATCAGCATTGTTTGGTCCTTTGTTGAACCAATCCGTGAGAGTCCTACATATAATTGGCCGTGTGAAAAGACTTCGTTTCTGAGGTCTACGCCAACTACTTTGAAGGTTTGTCCTTGGGACTTATTAATCGTCATGGCGAAACACATTCTAACAGGAAACTGCAGCCTTTTAAACGCAAATGGCAAATCCGTAGGGACCATAGGTATTCTTGGAATTAATGCTATTTCACCGGCTGCAGGTCCTGTCAGAATGGTTGCTTCTATAATGTAAGGCATGAGACGCTTAACTTGCAAAGCCGTGGTGGTTTAAGATTTCGAAGCAGCATTATCGGGGTACCAACTTTTAGTCTCAGTTTATGTGGAGGCAATCCTGCAGGGTTAAGAGAGTTGAGAAACTTAATCGGATAGTGAATGACTTCATCTCCATTTACCATTGTGTCTATTGACTTATATGTTTTACATTCGGTGGTGACTTTTTGTAAAACTATTTCATTAATCTCCTCTGCAGCTTTATTTTTTGCAGTTACGATTGCACGTTCGCAAAGCCAATTTGTTTCCTTTTGTGTTAAATTCTGAATATCTGGATAAACATTGTCAATAATTTGATCAATAGTTCGCACGCAAGTTCCTACAATATCAGAAATGTTAATGTAGCCATTCTGCGTTATAGAGATAGAGCCGTCACCAATTTTAAGCAAATACTCTGCAAATTGTTCTAAATTCTTGTCTCCTCGTAAATGAACTCGCATATTAATAGTCAGTCGAAGTTTTTTACATGCTGCCAAATTTCAGATTTTTTCATGCAAACTTTCATAATATCCGCACGTGTTCCTTTAGGCACCACTGGCAGAGTTTGCCTGAAATCACCGGTAAAAACAAATGTTACCCCACCCATTACCTTTTCTGATGTTCTCAAGTCTTTAAGGGTTCGATTGACGGCATCTATATGGGACTTGTGCGACATCGTACATTCGTCCCATACTATCAAGGATGCCTGTTGGAGAAGTTTACCAGTAACACCATTTTTTCTCACGGAACATACGGAACTTTGGTCCAAGGACACATTCAGTGGCAACTTAAAAGTAGAGTGGGCAGTTCTTCCACCACTTAGAAGAGTCGCAGCTATGCCTGATGAGGCAACCGCGATAGCGATCTTCTTTTGACTTCTTACTTTCGCCAAAATCAATAAAATGACAAACGTTTTGCCAGTACCTCCTGGCGCATCTATAAAGTAAATGTTACCCTTATTATCTTCGACACTATTTATTATCTCGTACGTCGTATACCATTTTTTGTTCTGTATTCAGTTTCACTTCGTTTTCTTGCAGATATACTTGTAAGTCGTCGATATTGTGTACTGTTTCTCGTAAGTAAAGTAGGTTATCTATGTTTGAATCATTGCGCTGAGGTTCTGGCAAACCAAACTCTTTCAAGCACTTTTCTCCATGAGTGAACACTATGTCCTCAAGAAGAATCAACCCCTCATTGAAAATTTCCTCTGTGAACTGAACCTCACTATTCTTACTTTTCTGTCGAACCCGATGTAAAATATCATCGCATAGGTGTGTCCGGTATGCATTCCATAATTCTAAAAGATTAGACATTTCACAAAACATTAGCATAATGCTAAATAACTCTCTCATTTTGTGTGCACTTTCTGAAATAGCTGCATCTGATAGTGTATCTCGCCAGTGCGTGTCACTCTCAAGCAAATTCCGGGCTTGGCACGCCGCGCGATAAGTGGGCATTATTTCACCATTCACCGTCTTTAAGTCATTAAAAGACGTCGGTCCTCTGACGTGATGTAGGAGTAGTCTGAGATAAAAGCATTCTGAATAATTAGGGTGTATAGTATACACTCGCCTTAATACTGTGTCCCGCTTTATACCTGGACAACCATCTACATCTTGGCCCCGTTTTCTCCGTTGCCATTTTTTGTTAGACCATTTATAATAAGCCGGTACTTGGTGATAAAGCAAAGTCTGTGCAAATTTATCAACTGCACACAGAGCAAAGAAGGCTGTCAGAGTGGTCTGAGGTGGATTTTCTATAACTTTCTGTAGATTTCTTTCAGTAAAATACACTCTTTGCCCATTTTCTAAGTAGACAGATAAATGAACAACTGGAGGATAGCGCTCGTGAATAGAAAATCCTAGTATTCTCCAGATACTTTCAGAGGTACTCAAATATCTGCCATTCAAATAGTTCTGAACCTCATCTTTTTTATTTTCAACGGCAAACGTAGCCGCATCGTTACCTTTATTAATATACTTACATATATATTTGATTGCTTGCACAGAATGGCAATATTCAACGTTGACGTGTGCAACGAAGCATCTGGAGAGAATCGGACAATATGGGACTATCCATTTATTATCAACAATGAAGTTACAATGCGATATAGTATAAATGTTTCCACCGTCAGTCGGACATCTTCTTCTGTACTTAGGGTATCCATTATCGCCAGTTTGTGTATACTGAAGAAAATCACGGGGATATCTTTTTGAACATGTACCGTTTGACATGCAAGGTGATGAGGAATTGACGGCTCCACATGGACCGTGGATCATATTCTTGCATACTATGTCGTAAAGTAATGGATCTTCATCCTTTTTGGGGATTTTAGCTGAAATAATGCTATCTATTTCATCAGATCTTATTTTGTCGACTAACCAAATTAAAATGTGGGCATGAGGCAAACCTCTCTTCTGCCATTCAATTGAAAACATTTAGCATCGAACTTGACCAAAAATGTCCTTCTTTGTTATGGTTTTCATAAGTTGTTGTACTTTTAATTGAAACACTCTTGCAACAATGTCGTGTCTTTCACTTGGACGTTGACCGGGATACAATTCTGTTTTAACTTCAGGCCATTCTGGATTGCACGTGAATGTGATAAATAAATCAGGTCTTCCGTAATTACGAACATATGTAAGGGCATCCTGTGTCCGCTCATGGAGATATTTAGGTGATCCTGTAAATGTGGATGGTAAAATAACCAGTTGCCCTATATCCGCCACATTAGAGTCTTCATTTACAGCATCTCTCAAATGTATATAATTTTCAGCTCGTAATGTTTTTTGATGTGCCCGAATAAAATTTAATCGTTCAGTAATCATTTTTGCACCCATATCAACGCAATATTGATTGAATAACTGGCTATATCTGTGTAGCGTGTTAAAGCTATTTTCTCTTACCATAAGTTTATACGCATAAAACTGCATACAGGAAACCATTTTGCGAGGATTATCTTGTCCAGTGGTTGGTACTATTTGTGGGATACTGATGTTGTAACCATCTTCGCCTCTTATGAATATAAGAGGGTACTGCAATGGATCGTAAGAACGGTGAAGTTCAGATATTCTTTGAAATGTATTATCGCGTGATCGCAATACTATATCCCTAAATCCACAGTCTTCGTCAACCATCAATACTGCGACTTCGTTAGTTGTTGGAGCATTATAGCGACCTCTGTGTTCACCAAGCGGTCGCTTTTCAGCATGAATTACAATTTTATAGTTATCTTTGTTAAGTGCCATTTGTTCAATAGCTGTTATAAAGCTACGTACATAACTATTATTGTCACGAAGAATCTGTTGTAAAGTTTTCAAAATTTCTATTTTGAGAGATGGTGCAGAATCATATCGCAAATTTAATTGTTCGTCTTCTGATGTGAAATAAATTTGTAGAAATTGAGCTCTTGTGTCTAATGAAGGTAGTAAACTGCCAATCAAATGATATATTTGGCCATGCACTTTATACGTTGGCATGTACCCTAAGAGCACAGTTGACGGAAAGTCGACGGCAAGTCGACTTTTATAAGTCGACTTCTAGTCGATTTCTAAAAATGGCGGAAAGTCGACTAAAAGTCGACTTCTAAATAGTCGACTTCTAAAAATGGCGGAAAGTCGACTAAAAGTCGACTTCTAAATAGTCGACTTATAAAAAGACGGAAAACAGTCAAGCGGCGCGTCATGCATCATCAATATGGCGGCGAATCTCGAGGAGGCTGGAGGACCAGATGAGTGGACCAGAGTTTACGCGAGTGCGAGGAATACGTGCCGCGAGACAGGACACGATAAGACGCCAGATAGTTCTTGCAGGTATGGCGGATCAAGTCGCGAGAAAGGTTTTGCCCGACGAGGTAAAAGAGGATCAGGATAAGGCCAAGTGGAAACATGCTTACAGGTTAGGTATGGTGTGTTATTAATTATCATCGATAATTAAGACCTATTGAATGCGACCTCTCCATTCTGTATCATCTTTCAGAACATCAGAAATGAAGGAACCTGTGTTCATGCATTCTTCGTGCGTTCTACGGAAAATCAGTCCGGAATAGGTGGTTTATAAAGAGGTGTACGAAACGAATAAGATGTACATGCGAGGTGTCACGGTGATAGAACCCGAATGATTGCCGAAATTCGCCCATGCTATGCCATCTTAGTGAACCATTGGTTGATCCACCGCCAAGGTATTTTTATCACAATTGTTGCTTTATAATGTTTTTCCTACTTATTTATAAAGATATTTATAGATATAATCAATGAACCGGGAAGATCATTTGCCGCGTGTCTGGTACATTCGGAAAGGCCGAATGGGCACTACCATCGATGGATATAGAGCATCCGTGGACGGTGTCAAGTGGTTAGCGTATTTCTTCTTGGAGGGTCAAGTGTGCCCTAAGCTGAAACGATTTGTCCCGTCGCTGCTGACGACACCTGGGAGCATCACCAAGTCATGGGCCAGGTAAATCGTTATTCTATCTCCTTTCGATTTCACGTTGATTCATCGAATAGATTACATCAATTCAATACGATTTTTTCAGGTTGATACCACGCACTCAAGCAATAGTACAAACGCTGCAGTCGCAGGGAGTCGTGTCCAAACACAAACTGCTAGAAATCTGGGGTTTGGCTAAAAAATGTGAGATTTTAATTTATAAAATAATATTTAGATATTATCATAGACTTCTATACAATACTAGACCGCTGACAGACATCTCGGCCGTGATGCTTGCCGCCATGTTGATTTTAGTCAAGATATGCTATACTACTATTCTATACAAGTGGTTTTATACAAGATTTCTATACAATAGTCTGGCATATACAGAATGTCCAAAAGAAAGGGTTTAATACTACAGGAGTAGTGGTTCGATTTCGGCATCCAAGTACGCTACACGTCGAAGGCATGACTTACAAACTTATTGATAACATGTACCAATATTTAACACAAAAACATTCGCCTGCTTCGTTATGTACTGTAATAACGAATGCAGATAAACGCACATCATGAGCAACTGAACACCCGATAGTGACTTATTGTTAATTCAATATGGCCGCACCCTTCACTAACACTTGCACCTTGCACTCGCATCAGCTTTTCGGCAGTGCGTCCATAGATGTTAGTGGTCTAGTATAAAAGTCTGTGGATATTATATATTTATAATAATATATATATATATATATATATATATATATATATATATAATATTATTATATATTTACAACATTATGATAATAATATGATATATATTTATATAGCTAATTTTGCATATTGTTTCGCGATTAACGCTGGAATGTTTTAATTTTAGTTCTGTTATTGTCAGCTTACCAGAAGTGGCTGCCGGAATCCGCGCACGCAGAAGTGGCACAGATATGGCCGCCTTTGTAATTAAGAATAAAACATTAGGATTGTAATTATACAGTTTTTTAGATAATTAAATTATTTTATATATGAAAAAAAATCGAAATGCATCAGTTTTAGCCCTCCAGCAAGGGGTCGATTGTGTATCTTGAAATAATGAGGTAAAAATTACAAAAGTGAGAAAATTCATTAGCGTATCTACGATTTTATTTATCAAAATCTAATAAAATCTGTTAACTTTTGTTATTTTTACCTCGTTTCAAGATACACAATCGACCTCCAGACGTACGCGGCGGTTTATTTTATCGACTTTAAAAGTTGGCGGGAAGACGACTTTTCGTCATGACGGGAAGTCGACTTTTCATCATGACGGGAAGTCGACTTTAAGTCGGTGGTTTTTGCGACATTCGCCGACTTCAAGTCGACTTAAAGTCGACTTTCGTCCTTAAAAATGTCGACTTTTCTGCCAAGTCAGTTTCGGTAGAAGTCGACTTCAAGTCGACTTAAAGTCGACTTTTTGCTCTTAGGGTAGTTACCTTTGTTGAGGTCTGTAGGTTACACCGTCATTGCGATACACGGGCATATGCGTGTGCGCCCTAAGGATACTCTGTTTTTCACGCGTGCGCCGATCTAGCTCGTTCTTGTTGTTCCGCGTTCTTCTCGCGACACATTGTTCTAGCGCGCTCTCGACGATCTTATTAAAGCACATTTCAAATATATAAGTACGTTTTCTCTCACATTCAATTCCTGCCAGCTCCTAACATCAATAGGTTATGGGCCCAGAGTTCGCAGTGAAAGTGCGAAAATCGAAGAGGCGTACGTACACGAAGTTACGGTTAAGTCCGACTGCGAGCGTCGTCGATAGAAAAAGGTTAAGATGGCTTCCCATCACGCTGTGCGAATTGAGCCATTAAATCGAGATAATTTCGACACGTGGAAAATCCAAATGGAGGCCTTGTTGGTCAAGAACGACTCGTGGGTGTACGTGGCAGGGGAGAAATTAAAGCCCCCGATAGTAGCTAACGATGCAGGCAGCATAGCGGCCGCTGGGGCGTGGGAAAAGGAGGATCGGAAGGCAAAATCTGATATCATCCTGGGAATAAGCCCCACTGAGCTGAAGCGGATCAAGGGCTGTGAAACGTCTAACAAAGTATGGCGTAGGCTGCAAACCATATACCAGTCGACCGGACCAGCGCGAAAGGCCACGCTACTAAAGCAGCTGACCTTGCATAGGATGGACGATGGAAAGGACGTTCGCGAACATCTTAATCAATTCTTCGATACTGTAGACAAACTCGGAGAAATGGAAGTAGAGATAAACAATGATTTATTAACGATCATGTTATTGTACAGTTTACCTCCTTGTTTTGAAAATTTCAGATGTGCTATAGAGTCTCGAGACTGTCTACCCACTCCAGAGGCATTACGTGTAAAGATCGTGGAGGAGTATGACGCACGAAAAACCGACACACGCACGTCTACGTCAAACGCCATGGTGGCCAAGGGACCACGCGTTAAACGGCGAGCAAACTCGAAGCAAACTGGTGAGCGTGATTCGAAGGACAACCAGCACGGCAAGCGCGGCTCAAAGAAAGACGAGACCTTCAAGTACAAATGCCACAGATGTCACAAAGTGGGACACAAAGCTGCCGATTGCCGAGCGTTGCTCGAGGAGACAGTTGCTCAAAAGACGGACGACGTGAGCCTATATGTATTGTCGGCGGAAGCACCCGCGCAAAAAGCATTCGAAGCGAAGGACAGTAATACCCTCGAGACTTGGTGTATAGATAGCGGATGTTCAACGCATTTATGTAAAGATACGCGCAATTTTGTAAAGACGTCGAGCGTAATAGGCGGAAAAGTAAGTCTCGCAAATAATGCGTCAACCAACATAACGGCAAAGGGCGAGATTTATTCGCGACGGAGGTTAACGGTAGATCCAAAAGAGTTAGTGTACAGGACGCGTTCCTCGTTCCAGAGCTGAGAACGAATCTACTCTCAGTTAGTAAAATAGTAGACAAAGGGTACACCGTAACTTTTGATAAAAACTTCGGTAAGGTAATCGATAAGAAAGGGAACGTTGCGCTAGTTGCCGACCGCGCGAACGGCCTCTATTACTTACGCGAAGCGAGGTCCGAGTGTAATGCTACTATCAAGAAAGGCGAGGCACGCAATTCGTTCGAGTTATGGCATCGACGAATGGGCCACCTAAATGTACGCGATCTCGCGCGTGGCGTTCGCGATGGAAACCTACATGGCATCGACTTCGACGTCTCTCCGAGCGAACTCGATTGCGAAGTCTGTATTCGCGGAAAGATGACGCGAACCCCGTTTCCAACGACGTCCGCGAGAAGCTCGAAGCCTCTAGAAATAGTACACACCGATGTATGCGGACCGATGCGCGTCGAATCGAATGGCAAAGCGAAGTATCTCGTTACTTTTATCGACGATTACTCGAGGTGGTGCGAAATTCGGCTGCTAAAAGGTAAAAATGAGGTTTTAGATGCGTTCAAAAACTACAAAGCCTTCGTCGAGAAGCTGACCGGAGAAAAAATAAAGTACCTTCAGTCCGATAACGGGGGGAAATATCGAAGTCACGAATTAGATCGTTTCTTGAAAGAGCACGGTATAGGCCGGCGATTAACTGTAACGCACACCCCGGAACAAAACGGCGTCGCGGAGAGGCGGAATCGTACTCTAATAGAAATGGCGAGATGTTTGTTAATCCAATCTGGATTACCGCCATCGTTCTGGGGAGAAGCCGTAAATACTGCTAATTATATAAGAAACCGGTGTCCCTCGCGCAGTCTCAGCGGGAAGACTTCTTTCGAGATGTGGAAAGGTAGAGCGCCGGACGTACGTCACTTCCGGGAATTCGGATGCATCGTCTACACTCTAGATCGAAATCCAAACAAGAGTAAATTCGAGAATCGATCGAAGAGAGGAATCCTGGTTGGATACTCCGAGGAATCCAAGGCGTATCGGGTGTGGATCCCAGAGGAACGGCGAGTAGATGTGTCTCGTGATGTGAGATTTTTGGAGAGCGACAGGATTCGGATGGACAAAGATTTTGAGGACTTCTGCACACAAGATGAGGAGTTTTCGGAAGGTTTTGAGGACCACGAAATCGAGCTTCCCCTCGCTACCAAAGAAACGGAAGACGCGTCCGATGACGATGTAGGAGACTCATCTGATCAAGAGGAGTCAGACGACGATGTTGCAACGTTGCCTCTAAGGGGCAGAGGAAGACCGCGTTTAATAAGAACCGGCTCTAGAGGGAGACCCAAGAAGCAATACCAGGCAGCGTTAGCCGATGTGGATGTGGAATTTGCCTATCTAGCCGAGGTTCCTGTTAAGGAGGCATTACAAAGTCCCGAAGCGGATGAGTGGTTCATCGCAATGGAATCGGAAATGAGATCGATCATTGCAAATGAAACGTGCGTCGTTATTAAACGTCCTAAAGATCGCGAGGTGATCGGGAGTCGATTTGTGCTCCGAAACAAGTACAATAGTGACGGGACCTTGAACCGAAGGAAGGCCCGACTGGTTGCGAAAGGCTACTCGCAGCGCCCAGGTGTGGACTTCAGAGACACGTTCGCACCAGTGGCTCGCATGAGCTCTGTTCGAACGGTAGCTGCGCTCGCCGCTCAACACGACCTGACAATGAGTCAATTCGACGTAACCACCGCGTATTTAAACGGCGACTTGGAGGAGGAAATCTTCATGGAATGCCCCCCGAATTTTGAAGAGATTTTAGAAAGAGTTATCGCCCGAGAGAAGAAAGGTAGTAGGATTCAGAAGGCATGTATTGAAATGTTGAAGGAGTTCCGCCGCGGGGACAGAGTGCTTTTGTTGAGAAAGGCTCTCTACGGCCTGCGTCAAGCTGGACGACGCTGGCACGCGAAGTTGAGTGAAACCCTCGAAAGTTTCGGGTTCACTCGATCTGACAGTGATCCCTGCGTATTCTACCTCGGGAAAGGGGAAGACATCCTCATCGTCGTTGTATACGTAGACGACATGATCGTGGCATCAAGAAGTGATCAAGACGTCTCCAGATTGTTCGATTTTTTGTCGACAAAATTCACAGTCAAGAATTTGGGAGCAGTAAAATACTGTCTCGGAATTGAGTTCTCTCAGAACAAGGAAGTGGTGTCCTTGAGCCAAAGGGGTTATATAGACGATGTATTGCGACGTTTTGGAATGTTAGAATCAAAACCTGTCGGAACCCCATTGGATCCCGGAACAAGGCTAAGAAGAAATGAAGAATCTGTTCCAGAAGATGGGACCTTTCCCTATCGTGAGCTGGTCGGAGCCATGATGTACTTGGCGATTTGCACCAGACCCGATATTGCCCACGCTGTCAGCTATTTGAGTCAATACAATGACTGTCACGACTCGAGTCATTGGTCTGCTGCTAAACGCGTGCTCAGATACTTGAAGGGCACCAGGAACGTCGGACTATCATTCAGGAAAACGACGAAATCACTTTTCGGCTACGTTGACGCCGATTGGGCTAACTGTTTGGACGACCGGAAGTCTTACACTGGCTTTGCTTTCATACTGGCGGGAAACCCCGTGACATGGGAGTCACGAAAGCAGCCAACTACCGCGCTCTCTTCAACGGAGGCCGAGTACATGGCCTTGAGTGAGGCCACCAAGGAAGCTGTATATCTTCAGAGTTTTCTCCTGGAACTTGGGATGACGACTGCTCAGAAGACAAAATTATTCAGCGACAATTGTGGAGCCATCAAATTGGCCAGCAATCCTGTACATCACAATCGATCGAAGCATATTGATGTGAGGCATCACTTCGTGCGAGGGATGCTGCAAAGCGGTCGTATCGAGATCATTTACATGCCCACTGAGGACATGGCCGCCGACGTTTTAACGAAGGGGTTGCCGAAATCCAAGCATCGAAAATGCACCGAGTTGTTGGGTTTAAAGTTTGGCGATATTGATATTAATTATTGCCCGAGTCTCGAGGGGAAGTGTTGAGGTCTGTAGGTTACACCGTCATTGCGATACACGGGCATATGCGTGTGCGCCCTAAGGATACTCTGTTTTTCACGCGTGCGCCGATCTAGCTCGTTCTTGTTGTTCCGCGTTTTTCTCGCGACACATTGTTCTAGCGCGCTCTCGACGATCTTATTAAAGCACATTTCAAATATATAAGTACGTTTTCTCTCACATTCAATTCCTGCCAGCTCCTAACATCAATAACCTTCTCTAACTTCTTTACCTCCAAAAGATGTAATTGCAAAACATCCATTGTATTTTCGAATGTTCTTCTGAAAATGTTTTGATCTTGGATCCGTTTCAATAAGTAATTCTTTCAGAATTCCTAATGGTTCATCAATATCATTTAGTTTGACGTGTCCCTTAGAGAAACAAATTCCCAATGATTTTGCAATCTATATAGATAATATAGATAAGATTATCATAAAAAATTTAATATTTAAAACACATCCTTACCTTTTTCCTTTATCACACTTCTGCTTTCTTTCTTCTCTCTCTCTCTCTCTCTCTCTCTCTCTCTCTCTCTCTCTCTCTCTCTCTCTCTCTCTCTCTCTCTCTCTCTCTCTCTCTCTCTCTCTCTCTCTCTCTCTCTCTCTCTCTCTCTCTCTCTCTCTCTCTCTCTCTCTCTCTCTCTCCTCTCTCCCTCTCTCCTCTCTCTCTCTCTCTCTCTCCCTCTCTCCCTCTCTCCCTCTCTCCCTCTCTCCCTCTCTCCCTCTCTCCCTCTCTCCCTCTCTCCCTCTCTCCCTCTCTCCCTCTCTCCCTCTCTCCCTCTCCTCTCCCTCTCTCCCTCTCCCTCTCCCTCTCCCTCTCCCTCTCCCTCTCCCTCTCCCTCTCCCTCTCCCTCTCCCTCTCCCTCTCCTCTCCCTCTCCCTCTCCCTCTCCCTCTCTCTCTCTCTCTCTCTTTCTCTGTCTCTTTGTCTTTTTCTCTCGTTTTAACTGCAGGTTATTGCAAGAAAACTGCAATACCTTACTTTTAATAATTATGTAAGTTTTTAGTCATTTGCGAAACGAACCTCGCAAGTTGACACATACATACGAAGCATGCCACACATAAGACAGGCGAACGATATACCAATCACCATTTATAATAAGTGAATACATGAATACGATATATTCGAGATCTTGAATACCAAATCATTTAAAAAAAGAGATATTTTTAAAATAAAATTTTATTTATTCAATTTTAAATTAATAAATATTTTTTTATATATAAAGCATTTTAACATTCAAGTTATTTTTTTATTCTTTCTTCTGCAGTAAATTTTATACATTCTTATCTTTTTCCTCATCTTTTTCGTTACACTTTCGCTTCCTATACAAAGAATAATTTTTTTTAACAATATTTTTTAAAAGACAACAAATATACATCTTTAAAATTTTTTACCGTAAACGCTTTTCAGGGCTCTTTTCCCTAGTCTTCCGTTTAACATTTTCTGCTTGCTCCCTTTCATATGCTAACTGTTTGAGATTGCGCTACCCTAGCTGGAAATCGCATAAATCGCATGTCAAGTAGCCTTCAAGAATAAATTGTCGACGTTAATGTTCAGTATAGCATGGATCTTTCATCGCATCGGAAAGTTCGCCAATTGTTAGCAATAACACAGCCACGGCCGACCGGGCGCACAAATAAAGTCAAACAACAACGCTTTCACTAAGGAAGATCCATGCTATAAACACCGCAGTCGAAAACAAGTAACGATCGCTTCGGATCGACACTTGAAAACCGTGACGTAAGCACGGTGACGTAGGCCGCCGGTGGCCAATCACCCTCGCGAAATCATCGGTAACGAGCTTGGAGGGAGCCTCGTCTCGGAGGTAATAAAAGACCGCCGCTGCGCCGCGGAAGGTCTTGTCCGCCCTTTCGGCATTTCGTTTGAGGATCACCGCCAGTACACCGCTTCATACCATTCGCACTCGCTTGCTTGATTTCACCCGCTTAGAATCACCGCTCGTGCAAATCGCTTGAACGCTACTTGCAAACCGCTTAAACGCTACTCGCAATCCGCCCTCGACACCGAATTAGCTTGTGCAGCTAAATTCTCTGCTTTTCGCTGTGATAGATTCAGTGCGCGCTATCACTCACGGCTCTGAACTCTGTAAATAATTGTACACATTAGACTTTGAATATACTTTGTTTTATTTTTGTGTATTTCTGGACTTGCTGTTTTTTGTGGTCGTCTTTTACCTCGCGCTATCTCGCGCTACCGCGTGCTCTCGAACACTAACATAGCATTCAATAAAACTTCATCAATTCCATCATCCATAACTAAATTTAAAAACAGAGAAATAAATAAATAAATTATACATAGATACATTATACATTATATATAGTACATTATACAGCTTTAAAATTTATGGTTAAACAATATTTGTATTACATAAAAAAATCGAAACCTTTTATTTAAATTTATTTAGAAATAAAATAAATTAATTTAATTTAATTTACTTCTAAGAAATTCATTCCGTTCATCAGAGTGAGGACGCAAATCTTCCATATCCATATTAGTAAAAATGGCTCTAAATAAATTACTTTAAAAATATTCAGTTTTGAACACCACCGTTTTTTAAATTGACATATAATAAATATGTGAAAATAGCAACTTAATTTGTATTTTTTAAATTGAAAATCAAAGATAAAATTTAAAACAAATTTCATGGATGTGATCATTTTCTTATATTAAATCCGATTTAAAGATAATCTTGGTATGAAAATCGGGCACGAACTTATGCAATCATCTAATATTATATATGAAATAAAAGTAGAAAAAACTGAAGAATATAATAGTATTAGAAAACTTGTACACTTTTAAAGTAAAAATCGGTTACCCCTTCAACGATCTTCGCCAAATTCAATACCAACCTTCCTTTAATGCTAACAAAATTTTCCTTTAATACTTTTCCTTCTATTTAGGCATAAATCGGTATTGAAAATCAAAGATAAAATTTAAAATTTATTTCTTTATTCCTTTATTCCTTTATTCCTTTATTTATTCCTTTATTTATTCCTTTATTCCTTTATTCCTTTATTTATTTATTTATTTATTTATTTATTTAATAACTCCCCCCTCTGTGAAAGACGTAGTTCTACGTCAAAACTACACACTCTATAGAACTCTCCTGAAAATTCTACCCCTATTTCATATACTTGTGGCAAAAATTCGATCCAATAGTTTTTAAGTTAAAAACTATTAGACCGAATTTTTACCACAAGTATATAAAATAGGGGTAGAATTTTCCGGGGAGTGCTATAGGGTGTGTAGTTTTTCGTTATCTATTTTCTGGAAACCGATTTCTTTAATTTTTTTAATATTTAAAAAATAAAGAATTAAAAAAATCGGTTTCCAGAAAATAGATAACGAAAAACTACACACTCTATAGCACTCTCCGGAAAATTCTACCCCTATTTTATATACTTGTGGCACAAATTCGGTCCAATAGTTTTTAAGTTAAAAACGTTCAAACATACATTTCGGGTGATGTATGTTTGAACGTTTTTAACTTAAAAACTATTGGACCGAATTTTTACCACAAGTATATGAAATAGGGGTAGAATTTTCCGGGGAGTGCTATAGGGTGTATAGTTTTTTGTTATCTATTTTCTGGAAACCGATTTTTTTAATTCTTTATTTTTTAAATATTAAAAAAATTTAAGAAATCGGTTTCCAGAAAATAGATAACAAAAAACTACACACCCTATAGCACTCCCCGGAAAATTCTACCCCTATTTCATATACTTGTGGTAAAAATTCGGTGCAATAGTTTTTAAGTTATTAACGTTCAAACATACACCACCCGTAAGGATTTTATATATTAGTATAGATAATATTTTTTGAATTAACAAATGTTAGCTTGACAGCCCGTGACCGCTGCATTTAGTTGAATCAAATAATATTTCTTTGAATCAACCATTTTTTTTTCTCAGTGTAGGCATATCCGAGGTTAAAATTATTCGAAAGTATTGATTACGTTGTCAGGATTACGGTTGGACTAAGACGCAGAAGGACTTGGTGCTTAGCTCGTTCTCCTGGGGCTACCTGGTGCCGCAAGTGCTAAGCGGCTACATCGTTAATGTCTGGAGCAGCCAGAAGCTTATTGCTATCGGGATGCTGTTCTCCGGGCTATTCCAAGGCTTAACACCGATTGCCGCTCATTATGGGGGTCTGGAGGTCGTCCTGGTTTGCAGGATAGGCATGGGTCTCACTCAGGCTTGCATGTATCCTTGCATCCAAACCCTCCTCTCAAAGTGGGTGCCGCCCGGTGAAAGAGCACGACTGGGTGAGAATAGATTCAGAATCTGCGCTCAGCACATTCCAATTATATTAGGAAACAAACAATTCGTAGGTTATTTATTTTGTGAAAAGATATAAGGTAATTAAATACTTGACATAAAAATTATTGACAATGAGTTATTAAACGCCAACGTTCTCTCTGTTAAATTTTCTGGAAAGTATAATGATTGACTCTGTGTGTGTATGTGTGTGTGTGTGTGTGTGTGTGTGTGTGTGTGTGTGTGTGTGTGTGTGTGTGTGTGTGTGTGTGTGTGTGTGTGTGTGTGTGTGTGTGTGTGTGTGTGTGTGCGTGCGTGCGTGCGTGTGTGTGTGTGTGTGTGTCAAGAAGTTGCTAAAGGTTTTATTTCAAGATGTAGAGAAATTAGTGACTGCCATGCCCGGGAAAATATTTTTTATACATATATGTATAATTATATATGTGTATAAAGTATATCCATATTGTATATATATTTTTAGTTTTATAATCTCTGTTTGTACACATATATAAGAAAAATAATAAGAAGAATAATTAAAAAGTAACTTTTAATTAGCCTTTTTGCATGTCTGCCATCTCCTGATTTGAATACTTATTCATCCTTATTTACTTAACTATTACTTATAAAACGCATGGCAAATTAGTGAATTATTAAGTGTTTCTAACAAGAGAACAAACTGAAGTGAGTAAACTCAATTAATAGAACGTGTGAAATCCACAAGATCGGGAAATATTCAGAAGATATTGAGCACTGTTTACAAACCGAATATGGCCATTTCGAGCCTCCTACGAAGGAAAGCAGCTGTAAATTACAAAAATGGCTACAACTCGGAATAAATAAGATCAAATAGGATGTATGTTTATACGAACTTTTTTCATTGTTTTTGTGTCTTTAATCCACTGCTAAAGTGAGTTTCACATGTTAGAAAACACCCTGTATAGGAACAGAGATTATACAAGAGAAAGAAAACATATATAGAAATATTATATATACATATATGTATAATTATATATGATAAGTTTTTTCCCAATTGTTTATTAAAGTATTTTTGAAACGTCATGCCATCACGTTACTTTCTGCTTTGCTTATTAAAATTAAATTTAGTTAAATTTCTTAGAAGGAGAGTTTTATATTTCTTTCTGCTTTCCTGATATCTCTCTCCGTATTGTTTATAGTTTCGAAAGGTTATTGATAAATGAGTAGAACTTGATGCAAAAAATGAATTTTACAATTCTATCGTAAAACAACTAACTGCTTTGCTTACAGCAAATCATATTTAATTGTATGTTAATTAATATAACTTCGCAACTAAATAAGTCTAAATATTATACCTCAGGAACATTCGCTTATGCGGGCAGTCAACTCGGCACGGTCATCACAATGCCGATTGCTGGAGTTCTCGCTGCATCCAGCAGTGGTTGGCCCAGTATCTTTTACGTATTCGGTGTATTAACGATTATCTGGAGCATGGTGTTCCTTTATTTTGGAGCAGACACGCCGTCCAATCATCGCAGTATTTCCCCGGAGGAGAGGATGTATATAGAAGAAAGTTTGAGGACAACTGAAGCGAAAAGCGATGACGAGGTCAAACAGGTAATAATCCATTATCACAAATTTCAATGACACAAATAATGATTTTTGGTGTTACATATATATAGTAATACTTGTTTATCGCTTTAATATAATTTTCTGTATCATAATGTGAAGAAAGAGTTTCTTCAATTTCGAGCTTGAACATCTTTTTTACATTAGATTATTTTTACGTTACTCGCGACAAAAATATTTTATGTTATATAATGATTTAAGGCTGTAAAAATGCAATAATACAAGGTATTTATATTCAGAATAATTTTATTACCTTTTAGAAACTGAAAACACCGTGGAAGCACATATTCACTTCGATACCTATGTGGGCTATCATAATAGCCCACTCCACGCAAAATTGGGGAGGCCAGACTTTATTGACGCAAATGCCGAGTTACATAACAGGCGTGTTGAATTTCAATATCAAAGAGGTAAGCAATAAAATTTGGCAAACAAGTAAACAGGATAAAGAATATTTTCTTCCTATATTAGTTTCACGAATTTGGCGAAATTCATTTATTCGACTGCAATCGTTTTAATATCCATGATTTAATATTTATAATAGATATATTTGAAATTATTTCCACCTTATTTGGAATTATTTCTTCTTTAATCGATTAGACATAATACTTTACATAAAGAAATTAATTAAAGTACACATTTCCTTTTGTAGGGTGGTATAATTTCCGCTTTGCCATACTCGGTGAAGTTTATTCTTACCTTTCCCATAAGCTGGTTATCCGACTTCGCATTGAAGAAAGGTGCGGCTAGGGGTACAATTAGAAAGATTTGCAACACAGTGGCTTATTGGGGTCCGGCTATCGCTCTGGCATGTATGAGCGTCGTACCTACCGATGGTTATATATGGGCCATCGTCATCCTCGTTCTGGCAGTAAGTCTGAACGCTGGATGTTTAAGCGGCTTCCTCATCAATCATATAGATCTCAGCCCAAACTTTGCTGGGACCATGATATCCATCACCAATACCTTTGCCACCGTCATCTCTATTATCGCGCCACTAATATGTGCCATTATCGTCACCGACGAGGTAATTATCTGTTCTCTTTCTTCTGTGTGTGTGAAATATCTGCATGTAATATATATAGTAATCTTATAGTTTACTCATTTTTCTGAAAATTTTTTATTTCATTCTATATCTTCAAATTTACCTATATATCTACTAAGTTATTTACAATTCCTACTCTTTTATCCTTTGAACTTACCAATTGCTTAAAAAACAATGAGAAAGTTTCTAACGAGTGATCTCTCGCTTTTCAGAGTAACGTGTATCAGTGGAACATCGTGTTCTACGTCTCAGCGGCGTTTTTCTTTTTAGGTAATTTGGTGTTTGTGATATTCGGCAAAGGCGAGATACAATGGTGGAATGACCCAGAAGCACAACAGCAGAAACGGAAGGAGAAAAAAGAGAATGAGACGCAGATTTGAAATTTTATGAAATTAACTTTGATACGCTCTTGTGAAATTTTTGTAACTTGTCATTGGACTAAATCTTACGGCAAGTTACAAAGTATGCGGGTGTGTAATGTAGTAAGCCCGAAGTTAGGACTGGAGCTGATTTATATTAAATATTTATAAATGTACTTTTAAATATCGGAACTGTTAGTTTATGTTCTAAACGCAGAGTTGCAAATGATACGCGCGCGCTATATAGATCCTATTACGATTGGTGGAAATATAAATCACTAGCCTGAAATTTTTCTCTCTATATATATTTTTATGTTTTCCGGACGTTGCTTCCGCCTTCTTCTCGAGAGACTTATTGCATTTCCGCTAAACGTGCAACACAGCGACCTATTGTATTATTTCATCGTAATAAATCAGTTGGAAAAGATATCCTCGATTATTCTGCGCCATCAGGTTATGGGCCCAGAAGACGTATTGCGATAGATCGACAAATGTTTGAGATCGAGTAGCGAGTAAAAGAAAGTGTTTCGAGGCTCGCGAAAGAGGAAAGTTTTGCACGGTAACCCAACCTCACAAAAATCCGCGCGAAAAATGTCGAGCTCGTTTGCGTTAGGCTTGCCAGCGGTTGAGAAGCTGAAAGGCCGGGAAAACTATCCTACGTGGAAGATAGCTATGGAGGCCTATCTGCAATATGAAGATCTGTGGGACTGCGTCATCGGACCGGAAGATCAACCCCCCGACAACAAGAAGGTTATCAAGGCAAGATCACGAATATTATTATCGATCGATCCGATTAATTATGTTCACATTCAAAATACGACGACGGCAAAGGATGCTTGGGAAAGATTGCGAGTGGCGTTTGAGGATTCAGGCCTCACACGAAGAGTTAACCTCTTAAAAACTCTTGTTTCTACACAGCTGAAAGATTGCACATCCGTCGAGGAATACGTGAACATAATAGTATCCACAGCGCATCAACTCAATGGACTCAACATGCCGGTGCCGATTGCAGGTTTACCAGACGAATACAAACCCATGATAATGGGCTTAGAGAGTTCTGGGCAGGCAATCACTGCGGACTATGTCAAGACAAAATTGCTACAAGAAGTGAAGGACACAGGGAATGCAAGTAAGGACAGCGCATTCTTCTCTAAAGGAAAGAAAAATAAGAAGATTAAAAAATGCTATAAATGCCATCGAAAAGGGCATTATGCTAATAAGTGTCCGGAAAATAAAACGGAGAATAATGATTCTACGAAGAAGCAATCGGAGGAATCCAAGAGCAAGGAGAAAACATTCGCAGCCTATCTCACATCTCAAGGAATTTCAAAAGACGCGTGGTACGTAGATTCGTGTGCTTCGACGCACATCACATCTGAACGCAACAATCTCGAAACAATCTCCACGTACAATGGAGGGAGCATCTCAGCGGCTAACCGAAGCAGCATGAAAGCTGAAGTAATCGGCGACGCCAAAATACAATTGCTAACGGATGCAGGAGTTGAGAGGATCACAGCGAAGGATGTAATCCATGTACCGGACAGCGCAGTTAACCTGCTATCGGTGAGTAAAATGGTAGCAAAAGGGTTATCTATTCATTTTACACCGCAGGGCAGCTGTATTGAGGATGAGAAGGGAAAACAGATGGCGACCATGGTTGATGAAGGAGGTATATTTAAACTCAAAAGGCCTACGGAGAGAGTTTACTTCACTGCAAGGGAACACACAGCCGAATTGTGGCACCGAAGGCTCGGACATATCAACGACCGGAGCGCCAAGGTACTTAGCGAAGGAATGGCTCGAGGAATACCGATCAAACATTTTGATGAAACGCAGTGCATAGCTTGCATCAAAGGCAAGCACCATCGTACTCCATTTCCAAAGGAAGGAAAAAGGGCAACTGAGAAGCTGGAGCTGATACACTCCGACTTATGCGGACCAATGGAGACACCATCGCTAGCCGGCTCGAGGTACATTCTAACCTTAATCGACGATTTTACTCGAAAGGTCTTTGTGTTTTTCTTAAAGCAGAAAAGCGAGGTGCCGGAAATCTTTGCAGAATTCAGGGCGAAAGTCGAAAGACAGACATCGAGGAAAATCCGTATCCTGAGGACCGACAACGGAAGAGAATACGTGAACAAGTCGATGGAACAAAGTCTTAAACGTTTAGGCATCAGACATCAATTAACGATTCGTCATACACCTGAACAAAATGGAGTCGCAGAGCGATTAAACCGCACAATTGTCGAGAAGGCGAAATCCATGTTGTTTGGAGCGGAGCTACCCAAGACTTACTGGGCGGAAGCTGTCTCAACGGCTGTATACCTAATTAATAGGTCACCCACAAAAGCAGTCAGCGGAAAGACACCCGAGGAAGCGTGGACTGGATGCAAACCGGACTTAAGTCACCTGCGATCATTTGGTTGTAAGGCATACGTGCACGTGCCAAAAGCGAATCGTAAGAAGTGGGACGCCAAAGCCGAAGAGAAGATTTTTGTTGGTTACTGCCAAGAATCGAAGGGCTATAGGCTGCTTGACCCGAAAACCCATGACGTGGTGCGTAGCAGAGACGTCATCTTCCTTGAAGAATCAAAACTGCGAGAGGAAGAAGAAACGGTGGAAGACCCTCTACAAGTATTTGAAGAAAAAGAACAGGCCGAAGGGGAAGCTGAAGAAGAAGCTGAAGACGACGTGATTAGTATACAAAACTCACGAGCGGACAAGGCCGAGGACACTACCATGGAAGAAGAGAGTGATTCAGAATACGGATCAGACTTTGCTGAAGAAAGCAAGGAAAGTTTAGATCCCAAGGCCAACACAGCAACTCCAAGGAGATCGGCAAGAATACCAAAACCAGTCGTTCGCGATGATTATGTGTCTTATCTAGCGATGGGAGGTTTAGCGACGGACCCGACAACCGTCGAAGAAGCCTTAAGTCAAACCGACCGAAAGCATTGGTTGGAAGCCATCGATGAAGAGAAGAGGTCACTGATCGAGAACGGGACGTGGGAGTGGTCTAAACCACCGGAGAACGGCAGAGTATTAGATACAAAATGGGTGTTTCGTACGAAGAAAGACGCATCAGGAGAGACAGTCCGATATAAGGCCAGGCTGGTAGTGCGTGGCTGCAAACAGACAAAAGGGATTGATTACCAAGAGACATACTCACCAGTAATAAGGTATACATCTATACGTTTTCTTTGTGCCTTAGCTGCCAAGTATGGTCTCAAAATGCATCAAATGGATGTTGTGACCGCATATCTACACGGGGAAATCGATGAGGAGATCTACGTGCAACCACCGCCGGAACTTCAGGACCCGGATCATCAAGGACAAGTTTTGAGATTGATAAAATGTATATATGGTCTGAAACAGAGCGGCAGACTCTGGAATGATAAGGTGAAAGAGACACTGAAAAAGATGGGATTTATACAGTCAAAAACAGATCCTTGTGTTTACTTCAAACGAGAAGGTAAACTAATACTCATCTTAGGAATCTACGTGGACGACATGATCGTGCTATCGAACAGCGAAAAACTCCTAAGGACTACGAAGCGACAACTTGCCGAAAAGTTCAAGATAAAGGATTTAGGAGAAGCTAAGCACCTGCTGGGACTTAGAATATCACGAGACGAGAAGCACGGTACTATTTGTTTAGACCAAGAAGACTACTTAGAGGAGATTCTTCATAAATTTGGTATGGAGGAGTCTAAACCGGTACACACGCCAGAAGACCCAAATCAGAAGCTATTGAAGGAGCAGTGTCCATCCTCAGACGCGGAGCGAGAAGAGATGAGGAAGGTACCCTATCGAGAGGCTGTAGGCAGCCTAATATATGCGAGTCAAGGGACGCGACCGGACATTTCGCATGCCGTAAATATGGTGAGTCGATTTTCCAATGACCCAGGGAGAGCTCACTGGAACGCTGTCAAGCGTATATTCCGTTATCTACGAGGAACCACGGATACAAGATTGCAGTTCAGCAGGGACGGAAATCACACCATCGAAGGCTACGGAGATGCTGATTGGGCCAACGAGACCGACGAGAGACGCTCAGTTACGGGCAGTATATTTTTATTTCAGGGAGGACCAGTCTCATGGCAAAGCAAAAAGCAGGGAACTACGGCTCTATCCACGACTGAGGCCGAATATATGGCCTTGTCATCTACATGTCAGGAGGCGCTGTGGCTTGAGTCTCTGGCCCGAGAGATTGATCCAAGTTCAGTGGAGTCTGGAATAACCTTGTACTGTGACAATCGAGGAGCAGTGGAGTTAGCTAAAACTGCAGGTTACCGACCACGCAGCAAACATATTGATGTAAGACATCATTTCATCCGAGAGCACATTGACAGGAAGGACGTCAACCTAAAATACATCCCGACGGAAGAAATGATCGCAGACGGGCTGACCAAGGCATTATTCCGCCCCAAACTGGAGACGTGCAAGAAAAACATGGGACTGATAGAATTAAGAAAACTACCAAAGTAAAAACTCTGGTTTAAGTGGGGGTGTTAGTTTATGTTCTAAACGCAGAGTTGCAAATGATACGCGCGCGCTATATAGATCCTATTACGATTGGTGGAAATATAAATCACTAGCATGAAACTTTCCTCTCTATATATATTTTTATGTTTTCCGGACGTTGCTTCCGCCTTCTTCTCGAGAGACTTATTGCATTTCCGCTAAACGTGCAACACAGCGACCTATTGTATTATTTCATCGTAATAAATCAGTTGGAAAAGATATCCTCGATTATTCTGCGCCATCAGGAACGTTACAAATTATTATTTTCATCGATAAACAGCTGTACATATCATTGCTCCAAAGTGTAATGTAATGTTTCAATTTTGTGTTACACCGATGTTTTCGTTACCCATTAGCCTCACTTATCAGAGCTGATTATATTATCGTTAATCTGAGTAATAAGTTAGACCTATAACACCAGAGGTACATTATTATGTGTATATAAGAACGAATTTTTACTTTTTATTTTGATTGGACTTAGAACAATATTTTAGATACAATCACATGCATATTACGTAATATGACACGCTTGGCTCTAGAACACCGTGACCGCGCCGGGGCACGAAGCCCTCGGGGCACGAGCTCCGCCTAACCGAGTAAGTAAGGAAACGATGAAAGTAGTGGTATTTCACCGGCGATGTTGCCATCTCCCACTTATGCTACACCTCTCATGTCTCCTTACAGTGCCAGACTAGAAGTCAAGCTCAACAGGGTCTTCTTTCCCCGCTAATTTTTCCAAGCCCGTTCCCTTGGCAGTGGTTTCGCTAGATAGTAGATAAGGACAGTGGGAATCTCGTTAATCCCCACCGGGGGAAACACGTACGTGTTTAAAATAATAATAGACATAGTTTTAAAAGTTTCACATGATGGGTGCGTTCGGGAAGACGCTATTAGTGCTATTTGCTTATTCTATCCTTGTTTTACACCTGATGAGCGATAAAGATAGAATGATGCAATAGCGCTAATAGCGCGCTTCCCGAACGCAGCCACAGTGTTTATGATTTCTTCAAGCATTCTGGAAAGTTAAAATAAAGTCAAGTTTTGTACGTAAAGAGAACATTTGTCAAATAGCTTTTTATAAATAGAGTAAAAACTTTTAAGATCACTAGAAGATTACTGGAAGCTACCCACCCAGCACACTTGATCTGAGAGACGTCCTACAGACATTTGAGATATCTCAATAACCGTAGAACATCCGATGGATATCCGATATCCGGTGGATATCCAGCAGATGCACAAGTGTCTCTCAGAATATCCTGTGCTGTGTGGGTAATTATAATAATTAAGCACTGTAATACTAAAATTACTATAAAGCTAATTATAATGTAAAAGAAAGTGTCTGGAAACTGATTATGAGAAGATTTATTCTAAAACAAATGCCTAGTAACTTATCAGGAAAAAGCAGGTTATAAAATTTAAATATGTGTAAAAATTGATTGTGAATATGGAGAGTGTTTTAGAAGGTATGGGACAAACGTTAGGGATTGGTAGGTCTCTCTCACGAAAAAATTTTTATTAAGGGACCCTTCCGATGCATCCTTGAGGAGCTACGCGATCTTGTTCGGATCGCCTGTGAAGTAGGCAACCAGTCGCACGACAGTGCGAGACAATACTAGTCCACATGTTCTTTAATGTTGTATTTTTTATTGCTTTTTAAAAATTTTGTTTACATACTTTATTACAGGAGATGCTCAAAGTATATGTCTTGCACTTGATTACATTTATCACATCTGTGTAGCATTGAATTTCTTACTGCTTGGAATATTTCAATATTTTTCCTTATTTGATTAGAAGCCCCCGTTATACTTTCAATTAGCTTTCAGTTGTCGGTCAACTTGACGCCTCTTGATTTCTTTTTGTAAATACATGTTAGGTAAAAGTGAAAGGATAAGGAATTTATTATTCAGATGTAATTAACGTAATCAGGTGCGAGGCAAGCACTTTGACCACCTCCTGTAATAAAATGTGTAAATAAAAATTAAAAAGAACACCAAAAAAGCCAAAATAAAATTAAAGAAAGTGGACTAGTATTGTCAGACGTCAATGCTGTCGTGCGACTGGTTGCCTACTTCACAGGCGATCCGAACAAGGACGCGTCGAAGAACACGAGTGCTTTAACAAAAATTAATTCTTTTAGTGAAATTTAAAACATTTTTTCATATACCTCACGGTTTCAGAGATATTCACTCGTAATCAAATATATAGAATTTCTTTCGAGGGGTTGTTTCAATCCCTAAACATGCTTCGGAGCTGATAAAAAAAAATACGTGTCTGTTATTTTTTTCGCCACTCTGCAATATATCCAAATTCCATCGAAATCGGTGAAGGACAGTTCCAAACCCTTGTAAGTGCTATAAAATTCCCGTTTTTTCCATATCTTTCGACAATTATGTTCATTTTCCTGGTATGATCGATAGATACGACAATACACGTTTTCGCCAAAGCTCTAAAAACTCGAGAGCGAATCTCTATCTGATAGAATGTCAACTGGCCAGTGTGGTGCTTAAGTTGTTAACATTCGCGTTATCTGTACAGAACGCAGAAAAGATTATTTATCGTTCGCGATCGATTCGTATTCACGCGATGAAATCTCAATAATAAAATCTCAGTAAGTGACAGAATAATTAAGACTCAGTTACAGATTTTGTTAAGTCTTGTTCCTTTCTTTTATCGTACATTCTATTAATGAAATACATTTATTTCAAATCAATCATCAAATAATTCATATTGCTCGCATCTTGGCAGTAGTGTTAAAATTTTCTTCTAATTACAAAACATGTTGATGTATATGATTAATTTAATCAGTATTAAATTAATAAAATTTTGGTGACAGACAATGATTTACCTCAACTTTCTGATCCGCACACCTTTCAACTCTCTTCAATTATGTATTTATGAAAAGAAATATATCCAATAGAGAAGATTATGTAAGTATAGAAAAAAATATTTTTTTTTAGTGGAGAAATATCTCTTTTCTTTAGTAAATATTTCTTCCTTTTTTATTTTATGTTCCTCTTTTTTTATTTGTTATAATCATTAAAATATATGAATTTGCAATTTGAAGCAAATCTGTGTTATTAAATTATATCACAATAATAATGCAATAAAAATCCAAAGATTAAATATTAATCCCATTCGGGAAATTAATGAAAGATAAAACAGACAGTGAAGAATATTGAGCAGGTGTATAATTGAGTGGGATTACATTTTGCTATACAGTGATTTTTGATGCTAAAGAAATGATATCGTTCAAACGTAAAAAGGTGGGAGAATCAGTTTTCGGTGATAATATAAAGCTACGTGGATACGGTCGATGTGTCGTTGTTTCTGCAATTTGCTTCAGTGTCAGCTTCGTTAGAAGTTCACTATAATGGTCGTCTTTGCGAAGGAAAGGGTCTTTACGATACCTTTCTCGGAGAGGATAAAAGTTCCATCGACTAAACCGAAAGGTAATCTATTAAATAATGATATAAATAATATAAATAATATACATGTCATAAATAGTGCGTACAGATTAATGAAATTTTTGTGCAAAGAAACAATTCTCTATAAAGGGAGAAAGAATTTCAAAAAATATTTCGTGAATAAATCCATTAAAATGGAAGATTTCAGTGAAACTTAGAATTATCAAAGACTAAGTATCAATACTCATTTAAATTTATTTACATGCTATAAAAGAAAAAGATAGCTATTGCTAAAATATACGTCTGACACTTCGCGAATTATTAATTTTAGTGACAAATTCTTTAATTAATTTGCAGTCAAGATTTAAAAAAAAAATATCTTAGTTTTTAAAAATATTTTTATTTTCTCGTTCTAATTTCAATGTCAAACTGATTTATGTACTTTTTTTTAAATCAAGTTTATAGCAATTGGCAACCCTACACTGTTGATTGACGATACATAGCAGACATGCGATTGAATTAGTAACCCAGGTAGCACATACACGTTTCAGAAATGTTTTATAAGCGTTTTTCCGAAACGTTTTATAACCGATTTCTAGAAACGTTTCTCATGAGTAAAAATGTCCATTCGAAAAACGTTCGATGGAACGTTTCTTTTCCGATAAAATAACGTTTAAAAAACTATTATAGAAACGTTTTGTTTTAATGATAAAGACATTTTAGATAAAGACATTTAAAATTCATACTTTGTACGTCTTTTGAACGTGTTTATGAGACATGATGCGTGAGAATGTTCTAGAAGCTTTATGCATATACCACCTATGACGTCTATTCTTTTTTGAAGAAATTCCTGAACTGGTGCACATTCGTGCAATAAGTTAAAGTAAAACAAAATATATTTGTCTCACTTTAACTTAATTGCATTACTGATGTGCACCAGTTCAGGAAGTTTTTCAAAACGGAACACACGTATAAATGTTTTTTCAATGGCCACGTTCAGCAGAACGTTTATTTTGTAACTGTCGGAAGTTTTCTAAGCTCAGATTTGTCCGATGACAAATAGATTAAGACCGGTAGGACAAAATTAATTTAAGTAAATAAGTGGATATATGTGCATGGATAAAATGATTTATTTTGTGCAATAATTAGTGCAATATAAATTTAAATGTTTCAAAAAAGGCTATTAAAGCTATTATATATATAGATAAAGCAAATTATAATTTTGTAAGGAAAAATTTAACAAATATTAGGTATTTTTGTTAACTGTAGAAACGTAAAAAATACGTTTCTTAAATCATGGTTTCAAAAACATTTTTATTCAAACGTTTCTTAACGGTTCTTTACGGTTATGAAACTATGTATACGTTCAAAAAACGTATATGAAACTAATATGTGCTACCTGGGAAGCATGCCAAGATGTCTACGTTTGATGCATATAGCAGATAGGAGAAATTCTTATCGTAGTCTGACGATGCTGAATTGATTAAATCAAATTACGTCAAAATTGATTACGTCAAAATTGTCAAGTAAAAAGCTCTTTACAATTTAAGGTGATGCTGGAGCCGTCTGTATAACCGACAAAATTACCATTTTCTATGTTATCGACCTATATCTGTCCTTGTATAGACAAGGATATAGACAAGGATAGCACCTAACATTGCACGCATACATACGCACGACACACACTGACATCATACTTTTATATTACGCTTCCAAATTTTGATTTGGGGGGTTTATCGATGTTTTTATTGTTGTGCAATTTGGGGTGACTTGTTTTCGCGTTCGTACCAATGATATCCCGGGAAAAAAAAATTATATATAACTATATAAAAACATATAAAATTATGCATAATTATATATAAATATGTATTCTTTTATATAATTTAATATAATTATATCTAGATTCTTATATAAAATTATATAAAATTTTATATAATTATATATAAGTATATATATTTATATATATTTATATATAAGCATACATAATTTTGTATAAATCAGAAAATTTCAACATATATATTTATATATTATTATATATAAATATATATTAAAATATGTAATTATATAAAATATATATTATTCTATATAATTATATAAAATTATATCTGATTCCTCACGTAAAATTATATATAATTTTATATAATTATATATATTAATATATTTTTATATAAATAAATATAGAATTTTTCTAAATAAGTAAATCCTAAAATATATAAATTTATATAATTATATATAACTAGCTTGATACACCCGCGTGCTTCGCTACGGTATGCGAAGGATTCTATAATTCACCCCCGAATTTAGGTTTGCCCCTTTAGGGGTTGATTAGGGCAAAATCTTGAATTATGTTTTTAAACACTTGTATGCGGGTAACCTTTGTAAGCAAAAACCAAGTCGATATCTCATCAGGCCCAAGCAGGGAGAAAGTCATCTGAAAACACATCTTACCCCTATTCACCCCCTTAGGGGTCGAATTTCTAAAAATCCCTTCTTAGTGGGTGCTTACGTCATGAGAGGAATACACTCTCCAAATTTCATGTTTCTAGGTTCAGGGGTTTCGGCTGGGCGTTGATGAGTCAGTCAGTCAGGACATTTGTCTTTATATATGTAGATAAATATATAATTATATATAATTTTATGTGTCAAAGATATAGAAATAATGTACATGCAGTTAAGAAAGATGCATGCGCGCGGTAGCTGTCTTTCCGTGATAGTTTGCAACGACGCCACTAGGCGGCGCATAATGGTAAGACTAACTCGTAAGTAAATTTCAGTTGGAGGCTAATATAAGCAGGCTTCCTGCGAAGCAAAATCATGACATCCGCGAGACATATATCTTTGTCAGCAATACAACGCAAGACTCACCCAACACTGTCTTGATTCTTGATGCAAAATAATGCAAAAATTATATATAATTTTATATAATAAAATATAATCCTTTTTGAAAGTAAACCTTAATATAAAGTTATATATAATTATATAAAATTATATAAAAATTTGTAGAATTATATATTTTTATATATAATCAGATAAAATTATATCGTGCCAATTTTCATATATACTTATATATAATTATATATGATCATTTATATACAATTATATATGATTATATATAATTTTTTTTCCCGGGATATCTCTTATATGAAATACATCCTGTGACGAGCTGACAGCTCGAGACGCCATATTAGGATAAAAGTAGATAAGGAAATCTGTATTTCCGTAATTTTTTCTCGTTTTCTATATAAAATCGGAGTTACCCTGAATCATTAATGTATGTACTGCAATTCTGGAAAAGGATTTTTAATTCTGTCAAGTTAATACGACGCTACGTCACAGCAACAAATGCCGGTAAAACAGACGGCTCCAGCATCACCTTAATATCCTACAATACAAAAATTTATTTTCTGTCTTTTGAGCAATCTTACACAGAAAAAAAAACATTCTTATTTAGAGAATATCTTTATTTTTGACATGTAAATCTTAAAATGGGATTATACACACAGAAAAATATATACTACCTACAAGTTGATATTACTTGCTTCAAGTATTTGATAAGTTCATATATGAGCAAATCTACCATAAAGTCGTCATAAGTATCACATTTACTCAAAACATATTCTAGATCTTAGCAAGTTTAGTACTTGAAACAAGAATATTAAATTAATACGAACATTCTGTTTACTTACAATATAGAGTCCACGGAAGAGAAGCATATACTTCAATAAAGATATCACATTTTCTTGAGAGAAGTTTATCCGTTATTTGAATCAAGTAAAAATTTTATTCATCTAGAATAATCGTTTACTTCAAAAAAGAATTTGTATTCTTGATGATTACAATTAATATTATTTTTATTTATTTAATTTTCTTTAATTCTTTAGTTCCTAAGTGGAATGTAGGTTAGGAGGTTTTCGTGCGCGGTGCGGAGGGGTACAGTTTAGAATATAAAAATTCCTGTCCTTAGGTGGACTCGAACCCGGTTCCTCGTGGTTATGAGTCTGACACTTTATCACTAGGCCACATTTCTGATTATATTCTTAGTGCTGCAGTATCTAGTTTTCACAGAAGTGATTCATTGATTTCAAGTATTTCATATTCTTACCTAAAGAATCAGTAAATATTCAAATCAAGCTTATTATATGTTGCTTTTCTTAGATAAAGTTTCAGAATATACTTGAAAGAAGAATAAATTATTCTTTTAAGCACATGATGATAAACTTTTCTAATACTTATAATAAGTATATCTTAAAACTAATATTAAGAAAATATTCTTTGTTGAAGAAAACTATTACTCAAACCAAATAAAATAAAATGAGTAATTGCTTTTCTTGGCTGTAGAACGATATTTTTCTGTGTGTATATATATAGCGTTGAACAAAGATAAATTACTAGCACCGAGGCATTATATATAATTCAATAAAGAAAAATATATTCTTATTATTTAAAAATAATTTTTAATAACAAAACAAAAAAATGGATATAGAGAATAACAGTACTTTCAAACTAAGAATATATTCATATTATAACGATAAAGACAGTTTAATCTTATTTTAAAATTCAATACTCTCTATAACGTAAATACAAATAATGTTGATTTAATTTTATTATGTTACAATGAAGAAGAAGAAATCGAAAGAATAAGACATTGTGGACGCCCATAAAATGCATTCGCTCATTTTACCGACAGTAATTCGCACACTGAGAGACCAAATTAGTTGATAGGACCAAAATTTTTTTGTTGGCGAGTTTTGTTGAATTAAATTAATTGATTTCTGCAAGTGATTAGGTTGTTTAGAGAAACCAACGTCTTTTGTTGGAAAGTATTTGTTCCCTTAACAAATATTATTTAAATTTGTGTTGTCCGAAACAAAAATTATTGTTGTAGTTGCGATTCGTAGTTAATTCGTAACCCAACACATTATTTTTCTTCGTACAACACAATTTACTTTGTTCGTTCAAACAAATAGTCCCAGTATTTGGTTGTAGCCGAATTGGATCTTTTTTTCTTTAAACAAAATATTTGGTTCCACATACATATTCTTGCAACAAAATTATTTTGTTCTTCCACAAAAGTATTTGTTTGTTCATATAGAAACAAATAACTTATGTTGTGTCAACCAAAATTTGGTTATTTCCACCAATGAGTTTCTCAGTGCTACAACGATGTTAGGCAGCGCATGGCAAAAAGAGCTTTCTCGCATTTAAAATACATCCAGCCGCGTATATAAGCAGAGGCGAAAAGCAGATTGGGTTTCGGAACATCATTATTATCAATAAAAATTATTTTTGAGTAATCTATCTATCTATCTATCTATATAAAATAGAATGTCTGTATGTATGTATGTATGTATGTATGTATGTTTTTTATACACTCTTAAACTATTCGACCGAATTTTTACCAAAAATATATAAAATAGGGGTAGAATTTTCCGGGGAGTGTTATAGAGTGTATAGTTTTTCGTTACCGATCTTTTTGGGAACCGGTATCCGAAATTTTTCCAATTTTTCGGGAAATAATTGACCGAATTTCAAAGAATTATATATGAAACAGGGGTAGAATTTCCCGGGGAGTGTCATAAAGTGTATAATTTTCGTTACCGATCTTTTTGGAAACCGGTACCGAATTAAAGAATTGTATATAAAACGTTGTCTTCTTCCGCAAATACCACATACTTACAATATTTTTTGTAATGCCTGTTGCGAAAGTTTGATTTGAGATTGAAATTAAATTTAAATAAGAAATAGTATTCAGTGAATACCGTTACGAATTGACGTTTTGTCTCGCGTGAATTTCATTGCAACTTCCCCGTGGTGCACATCGGATTACGCAAATGCTGGCGGTATTGTGTTAAAATCATAAAAAAACATGGGTTATCTTAAATTTCGATATTTCGTTAATTAATATTAATAATAATTATATTGAATAAAAATATATTGTGCAATTTTAAATATTATAATTTAATCTATATATCTATATATATAATAAAATTTGAATAAAAATGAATATAAAGGATTCTTTGCAATTGCCTGATAAGCCATTGCCTGATAAAGGAATTTTTTTCGATTAAGGATATTGAAATACAAATGAAGTCGTTTGAAGAGAAACGACTCCCGGGCGAAGCCCGGGTAACCAGCTAGTAAGAATATATTTTTCTTTATTGAATTATGTATAATGCTTTGATGAGAGTAATTTATCTTTGTTTAACGCTGTATCATTTTAACATTTACATTTCAAAAATAAAGACATTCTCTAAATAAGAATGTTCTTTTTTTTCTGTGGGTGCTATTTGAGGACATCATTATCATTAAAATAATCATATTGTTTATGTCACTCTTTATGTGACAATTATTATATTCAAATTAAATTATAATATTCTTAAAATACAAGAATATAAAATTATTTAAAAAAAATTATATATTCTTGTTTATATATGACACAATGATTGTGTTGATTTGAATATATTCGTCTTGATTAAAGACTAACTTTTTTCTGTGTATATATTTAATTAAAGTAGATATAATTAAAAAATATCGAAATTAAAAAAAGATAAATTTTCTACAATTAAGAGTTACGGTAGTGTCTCGCGCTAATAATAACAAGTGTACGCGTAGCGAGACACATTGCAGTCCATCCCCAGGTAGCACATATTAATTTCATATACGTTTTTTGAACGTATACATAGTTTCATAACCGTAAATAACCATTAAGAAACGTTTGAACAAAATGTTTTTGAAACCATGATCTAAGAAACGGGTATTTATAAATAGGTATTTTTGTTAACTGTAGAAACGTGAAAAATACGTTTCTTAAATCCTAGTTTTAAAAACATTTTTGTTCAAACGTTTCTTAATGGTTTTTTACGGTTATGAAACTATGTATACGTTCAGAAAACGTATATGAAACTAATATGTGCTACCTGGGATCAAGTTCTGAGTAGGTTCAATCGATAGTATGGGTTTGAATTATACAATAAAAGTGCTTTTATTTTTCGTCTATGAGCGGAGATATTACAATGCAAAGTCCGAAAGTGTTATATTAAGATACGTCATTGTCGTCGCCCAAGAAAGGGAGGAGATACGTCTTTTTCGCTTTTCGTTAATGGATGACGTAGTTCTTCCCTTACGAAAAAGTAGTACTAGCAATCAGTACTCAGTACTGAGTGATCAGTACTCGTAGTATTGAGAGTATTAGTATGTTAATACTTATAAATACTGCAGAATGGTCAGTACTGTGTCTGTCAGTGCTTACAGTACTGGCAGTACTACAAGCAATAATACTCATTAGTACTTCAAAGTATTGAAGTGGTCAGTACTTTATCAGATTAATATTCGGAGTACTATCATAATAGTACTGCCAGTACTGTAAGAACTAATAGGCACAGTACTGACCATTCTTCAATATTCATGAGTATTAACATACTAATACTGTCAATACTACGAGTACTGATCACTCAGTACTGAGTATACTGATTGCTAGTACTACTTTTTTGTAACGTATCTTGGAAATATTAAATTAATAAAATACTAAATCAACACACTAAACTATCAATATGACGTTATTTTGATATCATCTTGACTTTTTGTTCTACTTGGATAGTACTGCGCAAGTAGGGGAGAGTGGGCTCCCTTGAGCCACGGCTCTAATCCCATACAGCACAAAATATTTTAAAAATATTTTAAAAATATTTTTTAGGAAGATTAAAATAATTCACAAAATATTTTTAAAATGTTTCTATGTCCGCCAGATTATGTCAGAAAATATTTTTAAAAATATTTTTAAAAGATTACAAATAAATATATTCAATAATATTTGTTAAATCTTTTAAAAATATTGCTTCACAAAAATAAATTTCCAATCAGCAATAATTATTGCAAGCAATCACATTTAAAAGATTTTTTTTAATATTTTGAAAAATATGCATCTTTACATCTTACTTTGGAAAATATATTATTTTGTATATCTATATCATCGCAGCAGTATTGGATGAGCCTTGCGTTGTATTGCTAGCAAAAATTATAATGTCTTGCGAATGTCATGATTTTGCTTCGCCGGAAGCCTGCTTATATTAGCCCCCAAATGAAATTTACTTACGAGTTAGACTTACCATTATGCGCCGCCTAGCGGCGTCGTTGCAAACTAGCACGGAAAGGTGCGCTACCATGCATTTTTCATAATTAAGAATATTTCATAATATTTAAAAAATATTTAAAAAAAGATTATAGAACCATAACAAATTTAAAATATTTTTTAAATATTTTGGAACAAGATTATAAAACAATAAATATATAGGTTTAAATTAATATTTCAAAAGATATTTCAAATATTTAAGAAAATATTGTCTGGGTGATAAAGAAGAACATTTTTAAAAATATTTTTAAAAGATTCTTAAAATATTCTTAAAATGTTACCACAAAAGATTTTTTAAACTATTTTAAAATATTCTTAAAACCATTTTAAAATGTTTCTTGCAATATTTTTATAGAAATATGTAGAAATATTTTTGAAAATATTTTGTGCTGTATGGGATGTGACAGTGCGAGTTTTCTGTATTAACGTTCTGCAAAATAGTGACGGTGGGTATGAAACTTTCGTTTTCACAAAACATATAACTTTCATCAAAAATTATGCCGAAATAAGCATATATACTTTAGTTAAAGGCAGATATGTAATTGGAGCCTTGCAAAGTAAATTTTTACTTGTCATAACTTTTTGATATGTATACTATGGATTTCTAGGGATTCTACAGTTAAAAAAAATTCATAAGACGTTTTCAGAACTACCTAACCTACCTACGTGACAGCGCGAGTTTCCCGTAGTGTGTTTCGATCGCGGAATAGTAAATGTTAGTGCCTAAATTTTCCTATAAAATGAAATAATTTCCATCAATAATCATATCCCACACTTTCATTTTCTCTTTTTTTCACCCTTTAGTTACAGATCACATGTAATCGAGTCGCTGTGAGGCAATATTCGTTGATCTCTGCTAGGTTACGACAAAAAGTGAGGTTATAGGACTTTTGTTTTCAGTTTTCAATTTCTTAGATCATCTGATGAAACAAATATGACACGATTATTGATAAATGGTTCTCTAGCACAGTCTTGGTTTTTTCCTTTTTGTAGAGAGAAGAGTTAATAGACTACGTGTCACAGGGTACCCTACCTTTCACATTACATGTCACAGGGTACCCTACCTTTCATATTACATGTTACAGGGTACCCTACCTTTCACATTACATGTCACAGTGTACCCTACGCTATGGCTCAATCGACCCCACGCGTGGGGTCCACTGTGACAAACGCAGCATTTCGAAATATCATTATTTTTGCAAAATATTTCTGAAAATTTACTTCTTAAATTATTTACAAACAAAGTTTATTATATTAAACATCGAATAGTCTCATTTATATTATAATGAAGTTATTAAAAACCATTTTTAATGTGATTTGAAAAAACGTAATTCAAGGGTGCCCACTCTCCTCTACTGCGCCTGTACCACACGTAGTATCCCACGAGTATTCGATAAGTACTAAAAGAGTACTGGAGGGAGTACTGGAGGGAGTACTGGTGGAGTACTGGAGGGAGTACTGGGGGGAGAGTACTGGACGGAAGTACTGGGGGAGTACTGGGGAGGAGTACTGGAGAAAGTACTGGGGGAGTACTGAATGAGTATTGGATGAGTACTGGGAAGGAGTACTGACGAAGTCAGTATGGTCGAATTTAGTAGTACTTTGAGTAATTATGTCTCAGTACTTTTCACCAATACTTTTCCAGTATTAAAATCAGTACTACTTTTTTATAAGGGTTCGCTAACGCTGCATTAAAAATAATTGTTGAGGATATCTTCAGCGTCTCCATATATACACAGAAAAAATAATATTTTGTTTTGAAATGTCTTTAGTTTTAACGTGGAAATCTTGAAATGAGATTATATTGCGTGTAAACTTACTTGAAGAAAACTTTGCTTGAATAAAGTCATTACATAGTGCAACTAAGAACAAATGTTGAAATAACAAGTTGAATTCTTATAAGAAGATTATAGTGATCCTTGCTTATATACGAAATAATCTATATCTTATTATAAGAATTTCAACTTTTTATTTCAATATTTTTTTTTCTTAATTGCACTATGATACAATGACTTTATTCAAGCAAGTTTAACGCAATATAATCTCACTTCAAAATTTCCAAGTTATTAAAACTAAAAATATTTTCAAATTAAGAATATTCTTTTTCTCTGTGTGTACGTAAGGAATATCTGATCCGAGCATATTTCCGCAAGGTTGAAGTCTAAGAGGAAAAGAGAATCTTAATCAATCAAAATGGCGCTCTCTCAGGAAGGATTTCTGATAATAAGACAAAGATTCTTGACATGTTTAATCTCATCACAACTTGAAGTAGTATAAAATAAAACAATATTGAGATTAAATCAATAATTCCTATTCTCTTCTCTCGAATAAAATAAGATTGATATCTTGACTTAATATCTTTAGATAAGAGTAACATATATATATATATATATGTATATATAAATTTAAGCTTATATATATTCTTGCTTTTAGATTAAATTTTCACGCGATGTTATAACGCGCGATGTTAGCGCCACAATATTTTGCGCGAGGCCGATGTGTGCTATCGTCTTTTGTCGACGCCAATAACGTGATACCGATTGACCGAAAATATGTGATCCACTAGACGCTTCGAACGCTTCAGAGCATCATTTGGTCCTTGTTTAACATTTGGTTTAACAAGGATGAAATGTTTCCAAGAGCGTTTGGAGCGCCAAGTGAATCGCTTTCCGAGAACGAAGCGTTAGAGTTTCCGCACAAGACTCTCGTATGGTAACATAGCGTAACGTAGGTCAACGCACAAGAAACGTATCAGTTACGGCGTTAGGCCGTACCAATTAAAACATAAAAATAGTCACGATCGAGCAGACGATCGACGCAGTATCTCAGAAAAGATTTTAATTGTGCTAATTTCGTACACGTCAAACGTCAGATTCGAAAATGTCGTAGAATAAAAACAAATAACAATATTAATAGAGGCATATAAAAATGAACCTACATTGTTAAACACTCAAATTACTATAATAAACATTTACGTATAAAGCTCTACAAAGAATAAAAAATTAGAAACTTGCACATTGGTTCCTGATCATCATTACAGATCACTACCATTGCTGTTATTTTATTTCGCTATAAAACTTCTCTTATGAGGAAGCTTATTGTATTTTATTTGATGCATAATTATTAGTATTTATTAGTTTGGCTCCTCATAGAGGAAGCTTTATGAGCGAAATAAAATAACAGCAATGGTAGCGATCTGTAATGATGAGGAAGCAATGTGCAAGTTTCTAATTGCACACTTTTTTAATTTTAAATTTAACTTTTTATGAATTGAAAAAGAGTCAGCTTAAGGTGGTTCTTGCAGTAATTTAAAGTCACAAAAACAACTATTGTTACTAGTGACAAATATAAATGATTTAGTATGTAAAAATTAGCATACATTAAAATTAATTATTCCTTGAGGTTTTTCTCATTTAACCGTTGCTATAAACTGAAAATATCAGAGCAAAGTCACAAATTTGACTAGAGTTGGTGATATAACCATAAATATATGATCACGCGGTAAAGAATAAAATATACTAAAAAAGAAAAAATATACGTCACAATTTCTAGAATTCCGCGATAGTGAATATATTTATACAACTGCCGAAAAAGATATGTTATCCTTATAACCTCCATTCAACGGTGGGAGAATGGTAGGACACGTGTCTTATGCGTCAGCTGACGCGTGCGACGTTGCCAAGCAGCCACTCAAGACGGCCGCCATATGACTCTCGTGTCGTGCCAAAACGTCGAAAGTTTCCGAAAGTTTGTCGAAAGTTCCGCTTTATTTATATACGGTACGGTCAATCAGTTTGGTGTCGCGTCAGTATCTTTAGAAATGTTTATTGCATCGATTAAACAGTTTTTTATTCGTTCTTTACTCGAGAAGTATGAACGTATTCCATAAATGTGCGATCTGACCCTCCTTTCCTATTATCACCATGTAAAATTGGCAAAGTTTACGGACATATATCTCCGGAACCAAGCGGTAAAAAAATTAGAAATTTTTTAGACACACTCTAGGAACGTTAACCTTTCATTAATATCATATTTTCCGGGCTATCTATTTTGACCTAAATGCAAGAACCACTTAATAGCACAAGTAGGGTTTTACAATTGACGCAATGTCAAATCGATATTGACTTCGGGAGTTCAAGCTACATGGTCCATATATGGATTTCGCATATGGACCTTTAATCGCGTATAAAGCTGGGTCTAATCAACCAAATCCTAAATAATATACATGAAATAGGGAGAGAAGACCGAAGAAGATAATAGAATTAGAAATAGCCCGATATCTCCAAATTTGCGGAAGTTTATAGCTATCACAGACATTTCTAAAAAAATAATGGACTTTGATCGCGTATAAGCTGGATCTAATCAACCAAATCTTAAAGAAATATATATATATGAAATAGGGGTAGAAAAGACTGAAGAATATATAATAGAATTAGAATACCTGATATCTCAAAATTTGCGGAAGTTAGAGCAGCCACGGACATATCTAAAAAATTCAAAATTTTATAAAGAAAGAACCCTTTTACCGATCACCACCCAAATTCAATATCAACCTTTCTTTAATGATACTCTACATTAAAAAAAGAAATTGAGCCCGATATCTTAAAATTTGCGGGGAAGACACACACACACACACACCCACACAACACACACACACACACACACACACACACACACACACACACACACACACACACCACACACACACACACACACACACACACACACACACACAACACACCCACACACACCAACACACACACACACACACACACACACACAAACCCACACACACGGACATTTTTTTTTAAACGCAATTTTTCGACGTTTTAGAACACTCTGAACATATTAGAATCAAAAACTCAAAAAACAATCTTTTCTTTGGTTTTTCCTACCCCTATTTCATATATAATTCTTTAAATTTGATTGATTAGACTCAACTTTAAACGCAATCAAGGTTCATACTACAAATTTACGAAAACAAAGCTTCCTCTATGATGAGAAAGCAATAATGAAGTGCAAAAAGTATGCCCAAATACAGAAATTAAAGAATGTATGAACAAATGTAATAGCATACAATGTAGGTTTATTTTTATATATCTATATAATATTGTTATTTGTTCTTTATTCCACGATATTTTCGAATTTGACGTTTGACGTGTACTACGAAATTAGCACAATTGAAATTTCTTTTCTGAAGAGCTGTCGATCGTCTGTTCGATCGTGACTATTTTCAATGTTTTAATTGGTACTACATGCAATGATGCATTAGGCCAGCGTGCCTCCGTATATGCATGCATTAGAGCAGGCATAGCAGCTTGTTAATCATTCAAGAAATCATACTTTGTGTGATTTTTTTATATACGACAGTCGTAGTCGTGCATCGCTACGCCATTGTTATATTATGCTTTGGCCCTAAAGCCAGTTCTACAATACGTCGCAAATGATGGCAACTGCTAGTTGGAAAGTGTTATTTCCACATTGCGCTTGTCAATTGCGGTTGTCAAAAGAGAGTTGGCGAACTTTTAACTTTTTTGGCGACAGTAACTGGCAATCAGCAATCAGAAATAACACTTTTCAACTAGCAGTTGCCATCGTTTGCGACGTATTGTAGAACCGGCTTAAGTGTTTACATCTACGTCGTAGTCGTGGACATAAAGTAAGGCAGAGTAAAAACGTAAGTCATAAAAGCTATTGTATAATAGACTTTTACGTATTACGTTTTTCTTTGCCTTAATTAATATCTACTATACGTTACGACATACGTCTCGTTTTCTGTCATCAGCCATACGCGAGTAACGTGTTCGTGTCTGTGGTGGATCTGATCTATTATGAATAAAAACGTTACCAAATAATATCTGTGTTTTCGCTCATAAAAACCTTTATTTTCATTCAATCACAAAAAAGGAACTTCAAAGAATAATATAAGATTCCTGACAATCTACAAATTCTTTTTTCGCAAGAGTAGAATAAGATTTCCTTCATCAGATCCGTCTATTGTTGAATCAAGAATATTATGAGATCGTCAAAATTTTATCTAAATCTTTCTGAAAAAGTTAGAGAAAATAATATCAAGACTATTTTATCTGGACTTAAGAATTTTCTAGTTAAGATTAAAATTCTTTTTAAATATTAAATGTGATTAGTGCTATTTCGATCCTATTTATGATAGATTAAAGAGTAATAGCATATTGTATCCAGAAACCTTTTCTGTGGGTGCGGTGACGGTTAATTAAAATATTAATGTATTAATAATAAAATAAAATACCACATTATTAATAATAAATTTTATTATTAATAATAAAGAAAATCATGAGTATGGTTTTCTTAGCTTGAATTCGATAACTTCTTGTTTATCGTTAGTTATTTTACCTGAAATTATCGGGTGCGCAAGTTGTAAGTTTGCTTTGTTCCCACCGCAATAAAAAACGATTCATCACGATCATGCTATTGAACTGAGTTTGCCGTTTGCAAACTCGATGATCCGAGAAGTGCGGACTGTGCGCGATTAACGGATTTATGAATCCATTTCGCCGTGTTATTTCTCTCACATTAATGAGTAATCACGTTATGAAAAAATATATTTGTAGGTATATACCCTTACGGAAAGAAACTACAGCGGATTACAGAAAATTATATTACAGGAACTCATAAAAGTATTACACAAAATTACAGACTGAAGTATTGTAATATACTGTAATATTTTCGTACTATACGCTCGGATTACAGGAAAATATTACAGGATACAGGACTACAAGATTGCAGTCCTCTTATCTAGAGAGGACACTGATTTCCGATATTCACCCGGCATAAAAAAAATTATTTTTTCTTAGTTTATTACTTTTTTATAACTAAATTTGTTTCTTAAGATGCAGTCTATGATTATAATATTTTCTTGTATTGAAAAACACACTTACCTGGTGGGATTCGAACTCGGGACCTCGGGACCTCTGGATCGTGAGCCAACTGCCTTACGTGGTAGACTACTTCCTAATTTGATGTAAGTGTTATATGTCATAACCAGCACAAATATATAATTTTTCAAAAAATCATCTTAAGAAACAAATTCAGTTTAAAAAGAGTAATAAAATTTAAATAGATATATGATATAATATTTCTAAAGTCGGGTGAATGTCAGAAACCAGTGCCGGCTCATTATGAAATTACTTATAAAATATGAAATTAAAAAATAAAAAATGTGGTTAAAAAGTGATACATTAAATCTATAAAATTTCAAACAATATTTATAGAAATAATTTATATATATACAGCTGCATTGAAGTAAAAGTATACTATATATGGAGGTGGAGGGGTAAAAACCACAGTGGTGTAACTCAAATTTTTAAAAATATTTCTCGTGTGCATAGATGCAATCTGTACAATATATAAATTGCATCTATGCACACGAGAAAATATTTTAAAAATTGACTTACACCACTGTGGTTTTTACCCCTCCATATATGATAAGACTCGCTATTTCAAATTTTATGGATTACTGGTAGCATTACGTTTAATACACATGTGTAGTAGTGTATTACACATTTTGTAGATTACATGTGTAGTCTACTACACAAGTCACTTACCACACGTGTAGTATATTACACATATAATGGATTACACGTGAGTCTACTACACAAGTCACTTACCACACGTGTAGTATATTACATAATAGTGGATTACACGTGTAGTGGATTTCCACCTTCATGATTAGACGTGTATTCCATATTACAGGGATTTCACGCACTAAGTAATTACAGCGTGTAATAACTACAGATTATTGTGTTTCTTTCTGTGATAACTACAGGTGGTCCTGTAGTAACTACACAAGTGTAAATTTACTGGCTGTAGTTTCTTTCCGTAAGGGACCTTATATGTTCATAAATCTCATACGAAATCACCGCCGCGCGGTTATCTTAATGTGATTTCTGCATCTTATAGGATTTCATTCACTACATCGACCTGTTATCTCTAATTTTGTTGGAATTACCCGGGAAAAAAAA